>NC_142937.1:53266601-53294101 GCF_046866305.1 Octopus bimaculoides | reverse complement strand
CTTCTTTCAGTTTCCGTCTACCAAATCCACTCACAAGGCTTTGGTCGGCCCGAGGTTATAGTAGAAGACACCTGCTTAAGGTGCCACGCAGTGGGACTGAACCCGGAAGCATGTGGTTGGTAAGCAAGCTACTTACCACACAGCCACTCCTGCACGTGTGTGTTTGTGTGTGTGTTTGTCCTCCCACCACCATTGCTTGACAACCGATGTTGGTGTGTTTGCGTCTCCGTAACTTAGCTGTTTGGCAGAAGAAACTGATAGAATAGGCACCAGGCTTACAGGGATTAAGTCCAGGGGTCGATTTCTTCGACTAAAGTATGGTACTCCAGCATGGCCACCGTCAAATGACTGAAACAAGTAAAAGAGTAAAAAATTACCAAAAGAACGTTCCGTACCACTAAACCAAGAAGGTTCTTTAAATATGTACTTATTATTATTAGGCGGCGAGCTGGCAGAAACGTTAGCACGCCGGGCGAAATGTTTAGCGGTATTTCGTCTGCTGTTACGTTCTGAGTTCAAATTCCGCCGAGGTCGACTTCGCCTTTAATCCTTTCATGGTCGATAAATTAAATACCAGTTTGGTACTGGGGTCGATCTAATCGACTGGCCCCTTCCCCAAAAATTTAGGGCCTTGTGCCTAGAGTAGAAACGATTATTATTATTATTGCTTTACGTCTGATTTATCTATGTCTATATCACTTTTCAGTTCCATCCCGCAGCTATAGTCTAGAGACGCAACACTTTTCTCAACATATGAACTGTTCCAAGTATTGCTGCCATCTGAGTACTTACTATGAAGTTGGTATTTGTAGCGTTTGGTGCCAGAATATTTCTTTTTGAGATGGTCCTAAGTGCACCGATCACAGTAGGTACCACACTCACTTTTGAGGCTGCATGGATTCATTTCATTGCCAATCCTAAATCTTGGTACTTTCTCTCTTTCTTGTCCTCTGATTTAACAATATTTTGGTCTGCAGGTATAGGTACGTCGACACAGGTCCACTTTTTGAACTCCTTCAGTAGGTGAGTGATATCTGGTCGGTTATATTGCAGCTTTTTGTCTGTGTATATTGGCATATCCCCTGTGAGCTTCACCTGATCATTCTCTGCTGCTGGCAAAGGTTGGTGCTCATACTGCTTGTGAGAATATTCTAACCCATACTTCTTGCACAACTCCTAGTGTATTCGCACTGATGTCATGTCGATTTTTCTACTCCTTTTGTGTTAGTTTTGAGCGTTCACTGATCATGTGTCTGTCTCAGATGTAGTGTTACTTCTGTTTTATCAACGCTACACTTGATAAAGTTAGTACGTAAAACTTTTTCTTAAGCAGCAGGAATCAGCCCTTGTGTCTCTTCCTTTAAAAAAACCATGTCTTAACCATCTCCAGGACTTTTCATCAGCTTCATCTGTTGTTTGTTGAAAAAAAAAAAAACTGTGTAGGACTTTCTCTTTCCCGTTGATTATTTTTTTCTCTGTTAGTCCTCATATTGTACTCCTGGAGTGTCTGTCCATTGTCACTGATCACCTTCTCACTCAGTGCAGCCTGCAACATTCTTTCCTCACTATTCCTCAGGTAAGCATACAAAGAATTCATCTCAACCAGTCCTCTTCCACCTTCATTCCTAAGTAGGTATAGCCATGTTATACAACTTCTAGTATGAAAGCACCCATGCATAGTCATTATTTTCCTAGTTATTCTATCCATGTTGACAAGTTCTCCCTTTGTCCATTCCACATCTCTTGTATTGTAACATATCACACCTACAGCCCGCGCGCTGATGCTTCTAATCAGATTCCCTCCGTTTAGTTTAGAGCTACATAACTTTTTCACACTTCTGGTATAGTCAGAAGAATTTTCTCCATCTTGATGTTCAGCATGTGGCCTAGTTGTAAAACACCAAGATATTTGTAATTTTCTCCGTTCACGTCTTTCATCTACTCTTCATCTGGAAGCTGTTCTCCACTGCTGTCTACTTTTCGCCCTCTTCTCAGTTCAATAACAGTGCATTTCTCTATAGCAAACGCCATTTTGATGTCTTCAGAGAAAATTCGTACGGACTAAATAAGGGAATACAATTGACCACCGCTAGCTCCGTAAAGCTTCAAATCATCCATATATATCAGATAATTGATTAGTCTCATGTTTTTCTGCATTTTGTAACTAGCTTCCATCTTTCTCTGAACCATGGAGAGCGGTAACATACAAACAATAAACAATAAGAGTGACACCGAACCTTTTTAAAAGATTCCTCTCTTTATGTCGACTTGTCCAATCTCTCCTCTACCAGTAATCAAAACTGTCTTCCAATTCCTCATACTATTTTTTAAAGAAATAAATCAAATTTTTAGCTGCCCCGACCATCTCTAGACATTTCAGAATCCACGAACGAGCAATCATGTCATTCGCCTTCTTATAATCAATACAAGTCATTGATAAGCTTGTCAACCTTCTTCGGCGATTTCTAAAAATTGCCTTATCAATCAGCGAATGACCCTTTGTTCCTCGTGATCCCTTCCAGTAGCCTTTCTGTTCATCTGCTAACAGTTCATTTCTTTCAAAATGTTCGTACAATTTCCTTCCTATTACCTTAGTTAGAAACTTCTACATCATAGATAAAGAAGCACTCAGACGATAGTTACTGACAACGGCACCCTTTGATGGATCCTTTTGAACCAACACAATTCTTCTTTTGACCTTCGATTCTGGTACAATTTCTTTCAGGAATTTTGTGGTTTAGGTTGTAAATTCGTCAAAACTTTGAACTAAAACCTTGAACTAGGTCCGGGGAAGCTCCCTTGCGATTTCTTATCTTACCAACACCGGATTGAATATCTTCCAATGTGATGACAATGTTCTCTTGTATCTCCGCGTCTATGAGTTCTAACACTTCATGGAGTTAGGGTGACCTGTTGTTGTGCTTGACATTCTTTGAACAGATCTTGCTCCAAAATGAAGTTGCTTCTTTGGAATCAGGTAACTCTGCTTCTTCCATATTTCCTCCATCCATAGACTCGCAGGACGGTTCCTGATTTGTTCTAAACAATGGATTTTAAACTGTAAATATCTTCCTCCGTATCTTGTTCTTAAGTGCACTCGCTTTAATTCTTTATTTTAATATACCCGATACAACTAATGCCCTTATCCACCAGGTGGCATTTTAAGCTCCTTCCCTGTTAAGTTTCAGCAGTAGCTTGATTACGATCGAGCCTACGCTGCTGTTCCACAGGATACCTGCAGGACGCGGCAACTTCGCTAAAAGCTCCAGCCTTGTTGGCGCCGTTAGGATTAGTTCTCAAAATTAACATTTCTCTCATAATCGAGGTATGTGTTTTAAGGTTACCATCAACCAGAAATTATATCGTGTTACCATCACTAGACCGGTTGTCACTCAAAATTCCGAGGGGCCTGTCTGCCCTGATTTAAGCTGGTCACCATCGCCAATATTTATCCTCGCAGCATTTAAAGATTCGTATAGTTGGATGGCCATTGACTCTGTGAAGTTCATCCGCTCATTAACAAGTTTTGTTTTTCGTGCTGCAGAATGTCCAACAAAATCCATTCTCCTTACCAGGTAAGCGCTTGGTAGGGTCGCTGGTTGTACTGGATTACATGTTACCAATAGCACTAAAAGTGACCTGACATATTACAATTGTTATTATAACTACCAGTTCCCTCTCTACCATCAAAATTACTGCTACCACTAAAACGGAAAGTACTCTTATTTTCATTCTAATTACTATTCCTATTACTATCATGCGCCTATGATCATCCTCACTCCCATTATTATTAATAAAATACAAGAGGAGGTGGTGAGATGAACCTAGGATTTCGGGATTTCATAATTTCCGCCACAAATATTTTTGGTATAGGCGGTAGGGGCAGGATTGGTTGGGCGGAAGCAGGTTTCTAACATTGAATGGAAAGATAGCAAAACGCAAAACAATCTAAAAAATAGACAAGATGAGAGAGCAGCTCTAAACTAAATTTTGCTCACTTACTAATGATGATAAAGAAAAGGAAAGACATTTGCAGCTACCTGCATATTGAGAAAATAGCCCTGGTTTACACTAAAGTTCGTAAAAAACCCAAGTGAACGTACGTTGAAGAAAAGCAATCAGTTTAGAAAGATTTCAACGATGTAGAGTAAGAGAGATAGATAAGAAGATAGAAAGATAGGAAATAGAAATAAGGGGAGGATATAGAGAAAAAGAAAGAAAGAGAGAGACACAGTAGGAAAGGGAAAGAGAGACAGACAGGCAGCACAATATAGATGTACAATTTTCTAACATTCAATAGCAAGATAGCAAAGCCCCGTCAGCAAGCAGTTTTCTTACAGCGAATAGAAAGATGGCAAACGCACACACCTAATTTGGGATCCATAATCATCTCCTCTAACAGACAACACTAGCCCTTGGAACCTGCAATTTATTACTTTGCACCCCACATCAACTCACCTAGTGACAATAACCTCAGTAACCTACTTCGACTAAATAATAATAAACTCAAGGCATCTTCTCACAATACTATCCATGTGACCACATATACTAGCAGCGATATACACTCCCAATCCAATACTGGTACCGATTGTACTTCTTCTTTACTAATAACGGACCATAGGAATTTGAACTCCCCAGCGGTACGCTCCAACCGCTGAGCAGGTAGGAAAACTTGAAATTGTCGGGTATTTCAACTCTGCTCTCTTGGTGGTTTCTGTTTACGTAAAAATGTAGTCTACAAGTTCCTTGCTATAACACCTCGCTCCCACCAAGCGTCTATATCGGCGGCACTGTTGATTTCAAGCGCAGCTGTCGTGCACACATGAATGCTTTCTCCAATCTAAATTCTAAATTATCTACTTCCTTTGCAACTCATATACACAACCTCAAATCTCAAAATGTTCCCTATACTCTATCCTAGTCCATCGTGAGTGAGACTCCCCCATACAATACAAACATCGGAATTTGTAAGTTTAAGGGGATCGTTAACCATTCTTCGCCACCACAACCCCTCACTACTTAATACATTCTCAGATGTAATACTTTCTTCTAAATATAGGTTCTACTCATCATTTGCCCGTTTTAGTAAATCTATGTTATCTTATATCTATAATTATTCATAATTAAAATTAACCTCGAGGTACGATAAGGGCAGCCTAGCAACATACTACCTCAACTAATACCACCCTTCTTATTAAACTATTCCTTCTCATTATTACCTTTGCAAATTCCTCTAACCCACCACATTCCAGTTCCCCCATAGCCTCCCCATTCTTACAAGTAGTATTCTTTCCCTTCTCCCATTTCTCTCCTTCAAACAAAAGAACTTATTACTACCCCACTTAATTGGATACTAACCTATCAACCTCTCTCTCCCTCTCTATTTACCTCTCTCTGTTCAATTTCATACATATTTGCATACCTTAGTACTCCCCCTCCAATACCAACCCACATTCATTATTCTACTAACCACTGCTATCTTGACCACCAACTCACCCCCACTCTGTCCACATCCCTCTATCTTCTCTCATACATACTTTAGTAATATCCCTCAGCCACTGAACTAGACACTTTACTTCCTTCAAATAATTGCTATTCATTTTCTCACTATCTCAACTTCCAATAATTTTAGAGCTATTATCCCTAAACTTTGACAAGCCCAACACAACCGGCCACCATTCAAAAACTGTCTACCTTACCTTCCCATTCATCTCCATCTCAACTACTACTTCCCTTAGTACCCTCATTATTAATCTCTCACTCTTCCTGAACTTCTTTTCTCCTCTCATCATTCCCTGTCTTAATACCCCTATAACCTCACTAATCTTCCTACCTCCCCCTCTAATACAGCTAGCTCTTCGCATTTAATCCATCTTTGAACTTCTCTGCATTAAAATCTAAAATGTAAGACCTTCTCTACACTGATGACGGAGGCTCATTTTATCCAATGTCAATTGCATCCAAACGGCTGCTTATTGTAATGATCTCCATCTACCAACATTACTATGGATCTCCGAGCCCCCCTCCCTTTCCGCAACAGCTGTTGAACTTATAACATCATTCTTCCACCTCTTTAATTTTCTCTATCGTTTGAACTCTGTGTAAGTTGACATATTAATATAAATATCAATATATTCTTAAAAATTGATCATTTGAATATCTCCACCTTTTGCTTTCTCTCGTTTTGCGTGTATATATATATATGTACATATTTCATATTACATACACCAAATATTATATTTACTATATTTAATATATTTAATATATCTAATTTGTTTATCCGCATAATGGTCCATATATGAAAACATACAAAGATACATCTAATGCGCACACGCATGTTCAAATATATAAACACATGCAAAGCAACATACAAATACACCTAAAAACATTCATATACACACATATAAATTATGCATACACATTAGGGTGGAGCGAAAAAATTACTTTTTACACAGATTTTCATATGTTTTTAAGAATATATTTTTTATTGCAAAATCTTTTAACAACAACTGTATTAAAATCTGAAGTTCTTAGATTTATATGTTTAGGCTCTGCAGCCACTTGAAATTTTGAATAATGAGCGAAAAACAAATTTATAACACGTTTGCCGTTCCTCATTTTATTTTTTATATTCATTGTTACGAGTTAATTTTCTTTTGCAAAATTCTCCAAAAACAAGAGTATTAAAATCTCAAACTCTAAAATTTATATCTTCAAGCTCCGCAATACACTTGAAATTTCGAAATTATGTGAAATAAATAGACATTTCGACTTTGTTTTCTTTATTATTTTTAATACTAGGTCACCGAATTTATGTGTTACATGAGGTATAGATTACACACACATTAAAATAAATTAAACAAACTGTCAAGACTAGCAGAAAAGATAATTCTTCTTTGGCAAAAGGCACCCATCCCTTGTGTCAGATTGAGTCAGTTAAACCGAAAATCTTAAACTTCCCTTTGCTGACGTAGAAGGGTGACTGTGATCTGGTCAATTCTTTCTAATCAACCTCTGAACGTTCTGTTTAGATGCTGCTTGATCTATTCCACCAAAGATCATTTTTCGATTTGTTTGTTGATCTTGTAAAAGAATCTTGTTCTCTCTGCAGTACTTTTTTTTTCTATCTTCACTACAACTGCAGATTTTAAAGAAATTGCACTTACAACAGGAAATGTCAAATAAATCTTTTGTTGCATTGTTTTTAAACACATTACACTTTGTTTGAAACGATGGCACATTTTTTCTATTTTTCACAGATTTTAGTAATGCTTGGTACTTTTTGGTTTAACTATCTCAATCGTAACACGAGGGATGGATTCCTTTTGCCAAAGAAGAATGATCTTTTCTGCTACAATCTTAACAATTTGTTTAATTGAAGGATCTTCCTTAACTACTTCTTTTTCTCGTTCAAATAAAACACATTTTAGTTCATCCTTGTAAGTTGGCAAAACTCGCTCACTAAGATCACATGGAGTACCAAAATATTGAGCAATCAATATCATGACGCGTTATTGGCGTGTGTCATCACTAAATGTAAACAATACTAAATTTAACACGATCATTAATTTTAATGCAATGGCCTAAAGTCAAGGTACAAAGCAGAAAACTACACACACGTACGTCCACACGCAGCGACCGTTGCAGCAGCACTGGAGAGAAGTTCACACTCCCATTCTCTTTATAGTCAATGCGGGACTTCAAGATTTTAGTCAATTGTATTGAAACTTGGTATGCAACATTTTAAGGGCACTGTATTTACTGTTAGGCATTCTGCTATGTAGAAATATGTATTCATTACAACTTATAAACCATGAAATCCAAAATTTGACCAAAAATCGCGAATTTTAAAATTTTCAATTGCGTTGCGGAGCCTGAAAAAAAATTTAACCGTAAAGTTCTTAATACACCTTTCTTTAACTCTAACTCGCAACAAAATATCGACTCTTGGTTTACCAATTTCGAAAGTTACATTTTTCGCTCCAGCCTAATACGCATGCACACAAAATGCTTATATGCGCTCATAGAAACATACAAGTGTGTTAAACATATGTAAACAAGAAAATGACAAAGAAAGAAAAGCAAGTTGTAAATAGAGATAAACAATAATAATTTAAGATGAGTTAAAAAGCATAAATAATTAAAATATAAAATTATAGATGAAATTTCTTAGTGAGATTGGTAGCTGTTGGAAGGTATACAGGTTTAACATCGTAATTCTATAAAAAATATGATTTTATAAAGACCCAAAGTTCTAGCTATAGTATACAAAACAAAGAAAATATGAAGCACAAAAATAAAATAATATAAAATGGGGGAAAAAATAGAAGTTGCAAGACCTTCAGGAATACACAATGATATTAAAAATTCTTTCTGGACACCAACTTAAAATTTACGCATATGAGGCAGTGGGAAAAAAAACTACGGACGAAATTCTGTAAAGCGCAGCAGAAAAGGAATTGCTTAAAACAATCAAAGAGGGAGGTAGTTTGTAATAAAAGCCTCAAAAAGTGAGGAAGTGCGCGATAAAAATGGGGATATATGGTAAAGTACAAATAGGCTATCCATATGGAATCGTTTAGCAGATACATAGAAGCATGTCTGCAAAAACCTTGGAGCTTCGTCTTGTGGAGAGATAGAGAAGAGAAAGAGGAAAAGAAAGAGTGAGAAAGGGAGGGAGAAAGTAAGAGAGAAATAGAGAGATAAGATATTGTCCTGTCAGTCAAAAGAACCGGTTACTATTTGTGCAGCTCACTTGTTGAGCAAATTTCTCATCAAAAGCCACTAAAAATGAAAAAATAAAATAAAATAAAATAAAAGGCAACTATTTCAAAATGTAATCATTATGCGGCAAGCGAAAATAACAACGTTAACAAAATCATTTTGATTTATAAAAAGACATTTTCACACTTTCTTTTGTTTAAGACACACTAGAAATATTTTCCAGTTTTCAAAGTTTTAACTTGAACATCAATGTAATTATTGTTGAGTGAAAACCAGACAAATTATTATAGTGTGACGCCAAGCAAATAATTATTGTAATATGAGTTAATTCAGTGTTGATATATTAATGTAGAGGGCAATAACGAGTTAATTAGAACTGATTTTGTGGCGAGGAGAAGCAATTTCACTTAATGATTAACAATATATTAATTATTTCCGCAAATGCAGGTGACAACTCTGTAGTTCTGCGTTATCATAACTTCTTAAGGGAAGCGTGTGCATCACTGCACTTGCCGAAAGTCCTCACTTTGCCCCTGTCTGTCTGTTGCTCTCTCTCTCTCTCTCTCTCTCTCTGTCTCTCTCTCACTATCTATCTATCTATCTATCTATCTATCTATCTATCTATCTATCTATCTATCTATCTATCTATCTATCTATCTATCTATCCTGAGAGTCATTTTCTTATCGTGCCTTAAAATTTAACACACTCACCGTTAAAATTTCCACTTATTTTTATTTTCCTAAAATTTTCGTTGCGTCTTGCAACCTTTTCAATACTCTTGACTCTGTCCGTTATTCACGTTGCGTTCTGTTTTTGCTTTTCTTTTTTTGTTTTTGCGCATGCGTGTGTCTCAGTGTGTGTGTATGTATGTATGCATGTATGTGTGCATGTGTGTGTATGTATGTCTCTGTGTGTGTGTGCATATGTATATATGTATGTGTGTGTATGTATATATGCATGTATGTGTGTGTATGTGTGTATGTATGTATTCTGCATTTGTGTGTGTGTGTGTTTTTATGTATGTGTGTGCGTGTGTGTATATGTATGTATGTACCTCTGTCTCCTTGTGTGTGCATGTCTGAGTGTGTGTGTGTGTGTGTGTGTGTGTGTGTGTGTGCTTTGCTGCTATGTACCATGTTTGCATGTATGGGTGCACATCTTCATATGTGTGGACAAATGTGTGTGTATATGTGGTCATGTGTTTCAGTCTCTATTTGCCTATGTGGTTGTCTGTTCATATACCCTATGTACCTACCCATACATACATGTGCATGCACACACACACACACACACACACACACACACACACACACACACACACACTCACAGACAGACATACCTCTATCTGCATAAAAGCCCATCAACTGTTCTACTTTACCTGTGTAAAATGTGGGTATGGGGGTATGATATCTACGTATATTTCCTATTTAGTATTGGGGAAGTTTCATTTATAAGGACGTACTCCTGTATTTGTCTTAGAGTTGGGTCTTTTGGGTACTTGGATAAGATGCGGATGTCAAGTTGACCCAAGTTGCCTCCATGCTGGTCTTTGGCATGCTGGTAGAATATGGAGGACTGTTTTTTGTCGTCATATTGTCTCATATGTTCGTTTAGCCGTTCCGCAATGCTCCTAGATGTTTCACCTATATATGTCATATTCAGGTCTTTACAAGCACCTTCCATGCATTTTATGCTGTAAACTACATTTCTATTTCTGCAGTTAATGCCAGGGCTAATCCTACATACCATGCAGTTATCATTGGTGCATATGGTATTCTCAAAGGGGTACGTCCTACATAGTTGTGACCTGATGGAGTTCCCTGGCTTTTCAACAATCTTAATGTTGAGTTTGGACTCCTTCAGAGCTTTTCTAAACCTACGCGCTAGTTCTCCATGGGCTATGGCCTCTACAAACATCACTCCTTGATATTTGTCGGTTTTATACCACGTGTTCGCCTTGTTAGCTTTGTCACAAATTTTTTGCATCCTATTCCATTCTTTGCTTCTATATCTAGGGCAGGTACCACTGGTATCATTACTTATAATCTTATCTAACCTCTTTCTAGCTCCCCTGTATACTCGAACCCTATCTTTCTGATCATATCCAGAGAACTGCATGCGGTGCATGAAGTTCTGTATATGTTTTTTCGTTTCATAGGGTTCGCATAATGGGGAGATGTTCATTATCCTAACTAAGATTGCACTCTACCCATCTATAGACATAGATTTTGCTGTGGAGATATGTATTCAGGTGATCTGTGAGAGTGAAGTGGAGTGAATACAAGTTTATACTAAAGTTCCTACCTATACACGTTTCCCCATTATGATTGTTTGGAGCCCTGCGATAGATGTTCAACGTGCATATAGACGCTCAACGACAAAGGATCTTCTGGGAACACTTTATTATATCAAGTTACAGTTACAATAAAGTGATCCCCGAGGATCCGTTGGGATTGTGCATCTATATTGCATTTGGAACAGCTATCGCAGGGCTCCAAAAACCAAAGTAGGGACTTTAATATAAACAAGTGTTTAGCCTTATTTTTCCTCTATTTGCTCTGTAGCTTATAACTAGTAATACTACTCAGAATAGAAGTTACTTAACAACTGTGAAGTTCATCCGCTCATTAACAACTGTGAAGTTCATCCGCTCATTAACAAGTTTTGTTTTTCGTGCTGCAGAATGTCCAACAAAATCCATTCTCCTTACCAGGTAAGCGCTTGGTAGGGTCGCTGGTTGTACTGGATTACATGTTACCAATAGCACTAAAAGTGACCTGACATATTACAATTGTTATTATAACTACCAGTTCCCTCTCTACCATCAAAATTACTGCTACCACTAAAACGGAAAGTACTCTTATTTTCATTCTAATTACTATTCCTATTACTATCATGCGCCTATGATCATCCTCACTCCCATTATTATTAATAAAATACAAGAGGAGGTGGTGAGATGAACCTAGGATTTCGGGATTTCATAATTTCCGCCACAAATATTTTTGGTATAGGCGGTAGGGGCAGGATTGGTTGGGCGGAAGCAGGTTTCTAACATTGAATGGAAAGATAGCAAAACGCAAAACAATCTAAAAAATAGACAAGATGAGAGAGCAGCTCTAAACTAAATTTTGCTCACTTACTAATGATGATAAAGAAAAGGAAAGACATTTGCAGCTACCTGCATATTGAGAAAATAGCCCTGGTTTACACTAAAGTTCGTAAAAAACCCAAGTGAACGTACGTTGAAGAAAAGCAATCAGTTTAGAAAGATTTCAACGATGTAGAGTAAGAGAGATAGATAAGAAGATAGAAAGATAGGAAATAGAAATAAGGGGAGGATATAGAGAAAAAGAAAGAAAGAGAGAGACACAGTAGGAAAGGGAAAGAGAGACAGACAGGCAGCACAATATAGATGTACAATTTTCTAACATTCAATAGCAAGATAGCAAAGCCCCGTCAGCAAGCAGTTTTCTTACAGCGAATAGAAAGATGGCAAACGCACACACCTAATTTGGGATCCATAATCATCTCCTCTAACAGACAACACTAGCCCTTGGAACCTGCAATTTATTACTTTGCACCCCACATCAACTCACCTAGTGACAATAACCTCAGTAACCTACTTCGACTAAATAATAATAAACTCAAGGCATCTTCTCACAATACTATCCATGTGACCACATATACTAGCAGCGATATACACTCCCAATCCAATACTGGTACCGATTGTACTTCTTCTTTACTAATAACGGACCATAGGAATTTGAACTCCCCAGCGGTACGCTCCAACCGCTGAGCAGGTAGGAAAACTTGAAATTGTCGGGTATTTCAACTCTGCTCTCTTGGTGGTTTCTGTTTACGTAAAAATGTAGTCTACAAGTTCCTTGCTATAACACCTCGCTCCCACCAAGCGTCTATATCGGCGGCACTGTTGATTTCAAGCGCAGCTGTCGTGCACACATGAATGCTTTCTCCAATCTAAATTCTAAATTATCTACTTCCTTTGCAACTCATATACACAACCTCAAATCTCAAAATGTTCCCTATACTCTATCCTAGTCCATCGTGAGTGAGACTCCCCCATACAATACAAACATCGGAATTTGTAAGTTTAAGGGGATCGTTAACCATTCTTCGCCACCACAACCCCTCACTACTTAATACATTCTCAGATGTAATACTTTCTTCTAAATATAGGTTCTACTCATCATTTGCCCGTTTTAGTAAATCTATGTTATCTTATATCTATAATTATTCATAATTAAAATTAACCTCGAGGTACGATAAGGGCAGCCTAGCAACATACTACCTCAACTAATACCACCCTTCTTATTAAACTATTCCTTCTCATTATTACCTTTGCAAATTCCTCTAACCCACCACATTCCAGTTCCCCCATAGCCTCCCCATTCTTACAAGTAGTATTCTTTCCCTTCTCCCATTTCTCTCCTTCAAACAAAAGAACTTATTACTACCCCACTTAATTGGATACTAACCTATCAACCTCTCTCTCCCTCTCTATTTACCTCTCTCTGTTCAATTTCATACATATTTGCATACCTTAGTACTCCCCCTCCAATACCAACCCACATTCATTATTCTACTAACCACTGCTATCTTGACCACCAACTCACCCCCACTCTGTCCACATCCCTCTATCTTCTCTCATACATACTTTAGTAATATCCCTCAGCCACTGAACTAGACACTTTACTTCCTTCAAATAATTGCTATTCATTTTCTCACTATCTCAACTTCCAATAATTTTAGAGCTATTATCCCTAAACTTTGACAAGCCCAACACAACCGGCCACCATTCAAAAACTGTCTACCTTACCTTCCCATTCATCTCCATCTCAACTACTACTTCCCTTAGTACCCTCATTATTAATCTCTCACTCTTCCTGAACTTCTTTTCTCCTCTCATCATTCCCTGTCTTAATACCCCTATAACCTCACTAATCTTCCTACCTCCCCCTCTAATACAGCTAGCTCTTCGCATTTAATCCATCTTTGAACTTCTCTGCATTAAAATCTAAAATGTAAGACCTTCTCTACACTGATGACGGAGGCTCATTTTATCCAATGTCAATTGCATCCAAACGGCTGCTTATTGTAATGATCTCCATCTACCAACATTACTATGGATCTCCGAGCCCCCCTCCCTTTCCGCAACAGCTGTTGAACTTATAACATCATTCTTCCACCTCTTTAATTTTCTCTATCGTTTGAACTCTGTGTAAGTTGACATATTAATATAAATATCAATATATTCTTAAAAATTGATCATTTGAATATCTCCACCTTTTGCTTTCTCTCGTTTTGCGTGTATATATATATATGTACATATTTCATATTACATACACCAAATATTATATTTACTATATTTAATATATTTAATATATCTAATTTGTTTATCCGCATAATGGTCCATATATGAAAACATACAAAGATACATCTAATGCGCACACGCATGTTCAAATATATAAACACATGCAAAGCAACATACAAATACACCTAAAAACATTCATATACACACATATAAATTATGCATACACATTAGGGTGGAGCGAAAAAATTACTTTTTACACAGATTTTCATATGTTTTTAAGAATATATTTTTTATTGCAAAATCTTTTAACAACAACTGTATTAAAATCTGAAGTTCTTAGATTTATATGTTTAGGCTCTGCAGCCACTTGAAATTTTGAATAATGAGCGAAAAACAAATTTATAACACGTTTGCCGTTCCTCATTTTATTTTTTATATTCATTGTTACGAGTTAATTTTCTTTTGCAAAATTCTCCAAAAACAAGAGTATTAAAATCTCAAACTCTAAAATTTATATCTTCAAGCTCCGCAATACACTTGAAATTTCGAAATTATGTGAAATAAATAGACATTTCGACTTTGTTTTCTTTATTATTTTTAATACTAGGTCACCGAATTTATGTGTTACATGAGGTATAGATTACACACACATTAAAATAAATTAAACAAACTGTCAAGACTAGCAGAAAAGATAATTCTTCTTTGGCAAAAGGCACCCATCCCTTGTGTCAGATTGAGTCAGTTAAACCGAAAATCTTAAACTTCCCTTTGCTGACGTAGAAGGGTGACTGTGATCTGGTCAATTCTTTCTAATCAACCTCTGAACGTTCTGTTTAGATGCTGCTTGATCTATTCCACCAAAGATCATTTTTCGATTTGTTTGTTGATCTTGTAAAAGAATCTTGTTCTCTCTGCAGTACTTTTTTTTTCTATCTTCACTACAACTGCAGATTTTAAAGAAATTGCACTTACAACAGGAAATGTCAAATAAATCTTTTGTTGCATTGTTTTTAAACACATTACACTTTGTTTGAAACGATGGCACATTTTTTCTATTTTTCACAGATTTTAGTAATGCTTGGTACTTTTTGGTTTAACTATCTCAATCGTAACACGAGGGATGGATTCCTTTTGCCAAAGAAGAATGATCTTTTCTGCTACAATCTTAACAATTTGTTTAATTGAAGGATCTTCCTTAACTACTTCTTTTTCTCGTTCAAATAAAACACATTTTAGTTCATCCTTGTAAGTTGGCAAAACTCGCTCACTAAGATCACATGGAGTACCAAAATATTGAGCAATCAATATCATGACGCGTTATTGGCGTGTGTCATCACTAAATGTAAACAATACTAAATTTAACACGATCATTAATTTTAATGCAATGGCCTAAAGTCAAGGTACAAAGCAGAAAACTACACACACGTACGTCCACACGCAGCGACCGTTGCAGCAGCACTGGAGAGAAGTTCACACTCCCATTCTCTTTATAGTCAATGCGGGACTTCAAGATTTTAGTCAATTGTATTGAAACTTGGTATGCAACATTTTAAGGGCACTGTATTTACTGTTAGGCATTCTGCTATGTAGAAATATGTATTCATTACAACTTATAAACCATGAAATCCAAAATTTGACCAAAAATCGCGAATTTTAAAATTTTCAATTGCGTTGCGGAGCCTGAAAAAAAATTTAACCGTAAAGTTCTTAATACACCTTTCTTTAACTCTAACTCGCAACAAAATATCGACTCTTGGTTTACCAATTTCGAAAGTTACATTTTTCGCTCCAGCCTAATACGCATGCACACAAAATGCTTATATGCGCTCATAGAAACATACAAGTGTGTTAAACATATGTAAACAAGAAAATGACAAAGAAAGAAAAGCAAGTTGTAAATAGAGATAAACAATAATAATTTAAGATGAGTTAAAAAGCATAAATAATTAAAATATAAAATTATAGATGAAATTTCTTAGTGAGATTGGTAGCTGTTGGAAGGTATACAGGTTTAACATCGTAATTCTATAAAAAATATGATTTTATAAAGACCCAAAGTTCTAGCTATAGTATACAAAACAAAGAAAATATGAAGCACAAAAATAAAATAATATAAAATGGGGGAAAAAATAGAAGTTGCAAGACCTTCAGGAATACACAATGATATTAAAAATTCTTTCTGGACACCAACTTAAAATTTACGCATATGAGGCAGTGGGAAAAAAAACTACGGACGAAATTCTGTAAAGCGCAGCAGAAAAGGAATTGCTTAAAACAATCAAAGAGGGAGGTAGTTTGTAATAAAAGCCTCAAAAAGTGAGGAAGTGCGCGATAAAAATGGGGATATATGGTAAAGTACAAATAGGCTATCCATATGGAATCGTTTAGCAGATACATAGAAGCATGTCTGCAAAAACCTTGGAGCTTCGTCTTGTGGAGAGATAGAGAAGAGAAAGAGGAAAAGAAAGAGTGAGAAAGGGAGGGAGAAAGTAAGAGAGAAATAGAGAGATAAGATATTGTCCTGTCAGTCAAAAGAACCGGTTACTATTTGTGCAGCTCACTTGTTGAGCAAATTTCTCATCAAAAGCCACTAAAAATGAAAAAATAAAATAAAATAAAATAAAAGGCAACTATTTCAAAATGTAATCATTATGCGGCAAGCGAAAATAACAACGTTAACAAAATCATTTTGATTTATAAAAAGACATTTTCACACTTTCTTTTGTTTAAGACACACTAGAAATATTTTCCAGTTTTCAAAGTTTTAACTTGAACATCAATGTAATTATTGTTGAGTGAAAACCAGACAAATTATTATAGTGTGACGCCAAGCAAATAATTATTGTAATATGAGTTAATTCAGTGTTGATATATTAATGTAGAGGGCAATAACGAGTTAATTAGAACTGATTTTGTGGCGAGGAGAAGCAATTTCACTTAATGATTAACAATATATTAATTATTTCCGCAAATGCAGGTGACAACTCTGTAGTTCTGCGTTATCATAACTTCTTAAGGGAAGCGTGTGCATCACTGCACTTGCCGAAAGTCCTCACTTTGCCCCTGTCTGTCTGTTGCTCTCTCTCTCTCTCTCTCTCTCTCTGTCTCTCTCTCACTATCTATCTATCTATCTATCTATCTATCTATCTATCTATCTATCTATCTATCTATCTATCTATCTATCTATCTATCCTGAGAGTCATTTTCTTATCGTGCCTTAAAATTTAACACACTCACCGTTAAAATTTCCACTTATTTTTATTTTCCTAAAATTTTCGTTGCGTCTTGCAACCTTTTCAATACTCTTGACTCTGTCCGTTATTCACGTTGCGTTCTGTTTTTGCTTTTCTTTTTTTGTTTTTGCGCATGCGTGTGTCTCAGTGTGTGTGTATGTATGTATGCATGTATGTGTGCATGTGTGTGTATGTATGTCTCTGTGTGTGTGTGCATATGTATATATGTATGTGTGTGTATGTATATATGCATGTATGTGTGTGTATGTGTGTATGTATGTATTCTGCATTTGTGTGTGTGTGTGTTTTTATGTATGTGTGTGCGTGTGTGTATATGTATGTATGTACCTCTGTCTCCTTGTGTGTGCATGTCTGAGTGTGTGTGTGTGTGTGTGTGTGTGTGTGTGTGTGTGCTTTGCTGCTATGTACCATGTTTGCATGTATGGGTGCACATCTTCATATGTGTGGACAAATGTGTGTGTATATGTGGTCATGTGTTTCAGTCTCTATTTGCCTATGTGGTTGTCTGTTCATATACCCTATGTACCTACCCATACATACATGTGCATGCACACACACACACACACACACACACACACACACACACACACACACACACTCACAGACAGACATACCTCTATCTGCATAAAAGCCCATCAACTGTTCTACTTTACCTGTGTAAAATGTGGGTATGGGGGTATGATATCTACGTATATTTCCTATTTAGTATTGGGGAAGTTTCATTTATAAGGACGTACTCCTGTATTTGTCTTAGAGTTGGGTCTTTTGGGTACTTGGATAAGATGCGGATGTCAAGTTGACCCAAGTTGCCTCCATGCTGGTCTTTGGCATGCTGGTAGAATATGGAGGACTGTTTTTTGTCGTCATATTGTCTCATATGTTCGTTTAGCCGTTCCGCAATGCTCCTAGATGTTTCACCTATATATGTCATATTCAGGTCTTTACAAGCACCTTCCATGCATTTTATGCTGTAAACTACATTTCTATTTCTGCAGTTAATGCCAGGGCTAATCCTACATACCATGCAGTTATCATTGGTGCATATGGTATTCTCAAAGGGGTACGTCCTACATAGTTGTGACCTGATGGAGTTCCCTGGCTTTTCAACAATCTTAATGTTGAGTTTGGACTCCTTCAGAGCTTTTCTAAACCTACGCGCTAGTTCTCCATGGGCTATGGCCTCTACAAACATCACTCCTTGATATTTGTCGGTTTTATACCACGTGTTCGCCTTGTTAGCTTTGTCACAAATTTTTTGCATCCTATTCCATTCTTTGCTTCTATATCTAGGGCAGGTACCACTGGTATCATTACTTATAATCTTATCTAACCTCTTTCTAGCTCCCCTGTATACTCGAACCCTATCTTTCTGATCATATCCAGAGAACTGCATGCGGTGCATGAAGTTCTGTATATGTTTTTTCGTTTCATAGGGTTCGCATAATGGGGAGATGTTCATTATCCTAACTAAGATTGCACTCTACCCATCTATAGACATAGATTTTGCTGTGGAGATATGTATTCAGGTGATCTGTGAGAGTGAAGTGGAGTGAATACAAGTTTATACTAAAGTTCCTACCTATACACGTTTCCCCATTATGATTGTTTGGAGCCCTGCGATAGATGTTCAACGTGCATATAGACGCTCAACGACAAAGGATCTTCTGGGAACACTTTATTATATCAAGTTACAGTTACAATAAAGTGATCCCCGAGGATCCGTTGGGATTGTGCATCTATATTGCATTTGGAACAGCTATCGCAGGGCTCCAAAAACCAAAGTAGGGACTTTAATATAAACAAGTGTTTAGCCTTATTTTTCCTCTATTTGCTCTGTAGCTTATAACTAGTAATACTACTCAGAATAGAAGTTACTTAACAACTGTGAAGTTCATCCGCTCATTAACAACTGTGAAGTTCATCCGCTCATTAACAAGTTTTGTTTTTCGTGCTGCAGAATGTCCAACAAAATCCATTCTCCTTACCAGGTAAGCGCTTGGTAGGGTCGCTGGTTGTACTGGATTACATGTTACCAATAGCACTAAAAGTGACCTGACATATTACAATTGTTATTATAACTACCAGTTCCCTCTCTACCATCAAAATTACTGCTACCACTAAAACGGAAAGTACTCTTATTTTCATTCTAATTACTATTCCTATTACTATCATGCGCCTATGATCATCCTCACTCCCATTATTATTAATAAAATACAAGAGGAGGTGGTGAGATGAACCTAGGATTTCGGGATTTCATAATTTCCGCCACAAATATTTTTGGTATAGGCGGTAGGGGCAGGATTGGTTGGGCGGAAGCAGGTTTCTAACATTGAATGGAAAGATAGCAAAACGCAAAACAATCTAAAAAATAGACAAGATGAGAGAGCAGCTCTAAACTAAATTTTGCTCACTTACTAATGATGATAAAGAAAAGGAAAGACATTTGCAGCTACCTGCATATTGAGAAAATAGCCCTGGTTTACACTAAAGTTCGTAAAAAACCCAAGTGAACGTACGTTGAAGAAAAGCAATCAGTTTAGAAAGATTTCAACGATGTAGAGTAAGAGAGATAGATAAGAAGATAGAAAGATAGGAAATAGAAATAAGGGGAGGATATAGAGAAAAAGAAAGAAAGAGAGAGACACAGTAGGAAAGGGAAAGAGAGACAGACAGGCAGCACAATATAGATGTACAATTTTCTAACATTCAATAGCAAGATAGCAAAGCCCCGTCAGCAAGCAGTTTTCTTACAGCGAATAGAAAGATGGCAAACGCACACACCTAATTTGGGATCCATAATCATCTCCTCTAACAGACAACACTAGCCCTTGGAACCTGCAATTTATTACTTTGCACCCCACATCAACTCACCTAGTGACAATAACCTCAGTAACCTACTTCGACTAAATAATAATAAACTCAAGGCATCTTCTCACAATACTATCCATGTGACCACATATACTAGCAGCGATATACACTCCCAATCCAATACTGGTACCGATTGTACTTCTTCTTTACTAATAACGGACCATAGGAATTTGAACTCCCCAGCGGTACGCTCCAACCGCTGAGCAGGTAGGAAAACTTGAAATTGTCGGGTATTTCAACTCTGCTCTCTTGGTGGTTTCTGTTTACGTAAAAATGTAGTCTACAAGTTCCTTGCTATAACACCTCGCTCCCACCAAGCGTCTATATCGGCGGCACTGTTGATTTCAAGCGCAGCTGTCGTGCACACATGAATGCTTTCTCCAATCTAAATTCTAAATTATCTACTTCCTTTGCAACTCATATACACAACCTCAAATCTCAAAATGTTCCCTATACTCTATCCTAGTCCATCGTGAGTGAGACTCCCCCATACAATACAAACATCGGAATTTGTAAGTTTAAGGGGATCGTTAACCATTCTTCGCCACCACAACCCCTCACTACTTAATACATTCTCAGATGTAATACTTTCTTCTAAATATAGGTTCTACTCATCATTTGCCCGTTTTAGTAAATCTATGTTATCTTATATCTATAATTATTCATAATTAAAATTAACCTCGAGGTACGATAAGGGCAGCCTAGCAACATACTACCTCAACTAATACCACCCTTCTTATTAAACTATTCCTTCTCATTATTACCTTTGCAAATTCCTCTAACCCACCACATTCCAGTTCCCCCATAGCCTCCCCATTCTTACAAGTAGTATTCTTTCCCTTCTCCCATTTCTCTCCTTCAAACAAAAGAACTTATTACTACCCCACTTAATTGGATACTAACCTATCAACCTCTCTCTCCCTCTCTATTTACCTCTCTCTGTTCAATTTCATACATATTTGCATACCTTAGTACTCCCCCTCCAATACCAACCCACATTCATTATTCTACTAACCACTGCTATCTTGACCACCAACTCACCCCCACTCTGTCCACATCCCTCTATCTTCTCTCATACATACTTTAGTAATATCCCTCAGCCACTGAACTAGACACTTTACTTCCTTCAAATAATTGCTATTCATTTTCTCACTATCTCAACTTCCAATAATTTTAGAGCTATTATCCCTAAACTTTGACAAGCCCAACACAACCGGCCACCATTCAAAAACTGTCTACCTTACCTTCCCATTCATCTCCATCTCAACTACTACTTCCCTTAGTACCCTCATTATTAATCTCTCACTCTTCCTGAACTTCTTTTCTCCTCTCATCATTCCCTGTCTTAATACCCCTATAACCTCACTAATCTTCCTACCTCCCCCTCTAATACAGCTAGCTCTTCGCATTTAATCCATCTTTGAACTTCTCTGCATTAAAATCTAAAATGTAAGACCTTCTCTACACTGATGACGGAGGCTCATTTTATCCAATGTCAATTGCATCCAAACGGCTGCTTATTGTAATGATCTCCATCTACCAACATTACTATGGATCTCCGAGCCCCCCTCCCTTTCCGCAACAGCTGTTGAACTTATAACATCATTCTTCCACCTCTTTAATTTTCTCTATCGTTTGAACTCTGTGTAAGTTGACATATTAATATAAATATCAATATATTCTTAAAAATTGATCATTTGAATATCTCCACCTTTTGCTTTCTCTCGTTTTGCGTGTATATATATATATGTACATATTTCATATTACATACACCAAATATTATATTTACTATATTTAATATATTTAATATATCTAATTTGTTTATCCGCATAATGGTCCATATATGAAAACATACAAAGATACATCTAATGCGCACACGCATGTTCAAATATATAAACACATGCAAAGCAACATACAAATACACCTAAAAACATTCATATACACACATATAAATTATGCATACACATTAGGGTGGAGCGAAAAAATTACTTTTTACACAGATTTTCATATGTTTTTAAGAATATATTTTTTATTGCAAAATCTTTTAACAACAACTGTATTAAAATCTGAAGTTCTTAGATTTATATGTTTAGGCTCTGCAGCCACTTGAAATTTTGAATAATGAGCGAAAAACAAATTTATAACACGTTTGCCGTTCCTCATTTTATTTTTTATATTCATTGTTACGAGTTAATTTTCTTTTGCAAAATTCTCCAAAAACAAGAGTATTAAAATCTCAAACTCTAAAATTTATATCTTCAAGCTCCGCAATACACTTGAAATTTCGAAATTATGTGAAATAAATAGACATTTCGACTTTGTTTTCTTTATTATTTTTAATACTAGGTCACCGAATTTATGTGTTACATGAGGTATAGATTACACACACATTAAAATAAATTAAACAAACTGTCAAGACTAGCAGAAAAGATAATTCTTCTTTGGCAAAAGGCACCCATCCCTTGTGTCAGATTGAGTCAGTTAAACCGAAAATCTTAAACTTCCCTTTGCTGACGTAGAAGGGTGACTGTGATCTGGTCAATTCTTTCTAATCAACCTCTGAACGTTCTGTTTAGATGCTGCTTGATCTATTCCACCAAAGATCATTTTTCGATTTGTTTGTTGATCTTGTAAAAGAATCTTGTTCTCTCTGCAGTACTTTTTTTTTCTATCTTCACTACAACTGCAGATTTTAAAGAAATTGCACTTACAACAGGAAATGTCAAATAAATCTTTTGTTGCATTGTTTTTAAACACATTACACTTTGTTTGAAACGATGGCACATTTTTTCTATTTTTCACAGATTTTAGTAATGCTTGGTACTTTTTGGTTTAACTATCTCAATCGTAACACGAGGGATGGATTCCTTTTGCCAAAGAAGAATGATCTTTTCTGCTACAATCTTAACAATTTGTTTAATTGAAGGATCTTCCTTAACTACTTCTTTTTCTCGTTCAAATAAAACACATTTTAGTTCATCCTTGTAAGTTGGCAAAACTCGCTCACTAAGATCACATGGAGTACCAAAATATTGAGCAATCAATATCATGACGCGTTATTGGCGTGTGTCATCACTAAATGTAAACAATACTAAATTTAACACGATCATTAATTTTAATGCAATGGCCTAAAGTCAAGGTACAAAGCAGAAAACTACACACACGTACGTCCACACGCAGCGACCGTTGCAGCAGCACTGGAGAGAAGTTCACACTCCCATTCTCTTTATAGTCAATGCGGGACTTCAAGATTTTAGTCAATTGTATTGAAACTTGGTATGCAACATTTTAAGGGCACTGTATTTACTGTTAGGCATTCTGCTATGTAGAAATATGTATTCATTACAACTTATAAACCATGAAATCCAAAATTTGACCAAAAATCGCGAATTTTAAAATTTTCAATTGCGTTGCGGAGCCTGAAAAAAAATTTAACCGTAAAGTTCTTAATACACCTTTCTTTAACTCTAACTCGCAACAAAATATCGACTCTTGGTTTACCAATTTCGAAAGTTACATTTTTCGCTCCAGCCTAATACGCATGCACACAAAATGCTTATATGCGCTCATAGAAACATACAAGTGTGTTAAACATATGTAAACAAGAAAATGACAAAGAAAGAAAAGCAAGTTGTAAATAGAGATAAACAATAATAATTTAAGATGAGTTAAAAAGCATAAATAATTAAAATATAAAATTATAGATGAAATTTCTTAGTGAGATTGGTAGCTGTTGGAAGGTATACAGGTTTAACATCGTAATTCTATAAAAAATATGATTTTATAAAGACCCAAAGTTCTAGCTATAGTATACAAAACAAAGAAAATATGAAGCACAAAAATAAAATAATATAAAATGGGGGAAAAAATAGAAGTTGCAAGACCTTCAGGAATACACAATGATATTAAAAATTCTTTCTGGACACCAACTTAAAATTTACGCATATGAGGCAGTGGGAAAAAAAACTACGGACGAAATTCTGTAAAGCGCAGCAGAAAAGGAATTGCTTAAAACAATCAAAGAGGGAGGTAGTTTGTAATAAAAGCCTCAAAAAGTGAGGAAGTGCGCGATAAAAATGGGGATATATGGTAAAGTACAAATAGGCTATCCATATGGAATCGTTTAGCAGATACATAGAAGCATGTCTGCAAAAACCTTGGAGCTTCGTCTTGTGGAGAGATAGAGAAGAGAAAGAGGAAAAGAAAGAGTGAGAAAGGGAGGGAGAAAGTAAGAGAGAAATAGAGAGATAAGATATTGTCCTGTCAGTCAAAAGAACCGGTTACTATTTGTGCAGCTCACTTGTTGAGCAAATTTCTCATCAAAAGCCACTAAAAATGAAAAAATAAAATAAAATAAAATAAAAGGCAACTATTTCAAAATGTAATCATTATGCGGCAAGCGAAAATAACAACGTTAACAAAATCATTTTGATTTATAAAAAGACATTTTCACACTTTCTTTTGTTTAAGACACACTAGAAATATTTTCCAGTTTTCAAAGTTTTAACTTGAACATCAATGTAATTATTGTTGAGTGAAAACCAGACAAATTATTATAGTGTGACGCCAAGCAAATAATTATTGTAATATGAGTTAATTCAGTGTTGATATATTAATGTAGAGGGCAATAACGAGTTAATTAGAACTGATTTTGTGGCGAGGAGAAGCAATTTCACTTAATGATTAACAATATATTAATTATTTCCGCAAATGCAGGTGACAACTCTGTAGTTCTGCGTTATCATAACTTCTTAAGGGAAGCGTGTGCATCACTGCACTTGCCGAAAGTCCTCACTTTGCCCCTGTCTGTCTGTTGCTCTCTCTCTCTCTCTCTCTCTCTCTGTCTCTCTCTCACTATCTATCTATCTATCTATCTATCTATCTATCTATCTATCTATCTATCTATCTATCTATCTATCTATCTATCTATCCTGAGAGTCATTTTCTTATCGTGCCTTAAAATTTAACACACTCACCGTTAAAATTTCCACTTATTTTTATTTTCCTAAAATTTTCGTTGCGTCTTGCAACCTTTTCAATACTCTTGACTCTGTCCGTTATTCACGTTGCGTTCTGTTTTTGCTTTTCTTTTTTTGTTTTTGCGCATGCGTGTGTCTCAGTGTGTGTGTATGTATGTATGCATGTATGTGTGCATGTGTGTGTATGTATGTCTCTGTGTGTGTGTGCATATGTATATATGTATGTGTGTGTATGTATATATGCATGTATGTGTGTGTATGTGTGTATGTATGTATTCTGCATTTGTGTGTGTGTGTGTTTTTATGTATGTGTGTGCGTGTGTGTATATGTATGTATGTACCTCTGTCTCCTTGTGTGTGCATGTCTGAGTGTGTGTGTGTGTGTGTGTGTGTGTGTGTGTGTGTGCTTTGCTGCTATGTACCATGTTTGCATGTATGGGTGCACATCTTCATATGTGTGGACAAATGTGTGTGTATATGTGGTCATGTGTTTCAGTCTCTATTTGCCTATGTGGTTGTCTGTTCATATACCCTATGTACCTACCCATACATACATGTGCATGCACACACACACACACACACACACACACACACACACACACACACACACACTCACAGACAGACATACCTCTATCTGCATAAAAGCCCATCAACTGTTCTACTTTACCTGTGTAAAATGTGGGTATGGGGGTATGATATCTACGTATATTTCCTATTTAGTATTGGGGAAGTTTCATTTATAAGGACGTACTCCTGTATTTGTCTTAGAGTTGGGTCTTTTGGGTACTTGGATAAGATGCGGATGTCAAGTTGACCCAAGTTGCCTCCATGCTGGTCTTTGGCATGCTGGTAGAATATGGAGGACTGTTTTTTGTCGTCATATTGTCTCATATGTTCGTTTAGCCGTTCCGCAATGCTCCTAGATGTTTCACCTATATATGTCATATTCAGGTCTTTACAAGCACCTTCCATGCATTTTATGCTGTAAACTACATTTCTATTTCTGCAGTTAATGCCAGGGCTAATCCTACATACCATGCAGTTATCATTGGTGCATATGGTATTCTCAAAGGGGTACGTCCTACATAGTTGTGACCTGATGGAGTTCCCTGGCTTTTCAACAATCTTAATGTTGAGTTTGGACTCCTTCAGAGCTTTTCTAAACCTACGCGCTAGTTCTCCATGGGCTATGGCCTCTACAAACATCACTCCTTGATATTTGTCGGTTTTATACCACGTGTTCGCCTTGTTAGCTTTGTCACAAATTTTTTGCATCCTATTCCATTCTTTGCTTCTATATCTAGGGCAGGTACCACTGGTATCATTACTTATAATCTTATCTAACCTCTTTCTAGCTCCCCTGTATACTCGAACCCTATCTTTCTGATCATATCCAGAGAACTGCATGCGGTGCATGAAGTTCTGTATATGTTTTTTCGTTTCATAGGGTTCGCATAATGGGGAGATGTTCATTATCCTAACTAAGATTGCACTCTACCCATCTATAGACATAGATTTTGCTGTGGAGATATGTATTCAGGTGATCTGTGAGAGTGAAGTGGAGTGAATACAAGTTTATACTAAAGTTCCTACCTATACACGTTTCCCCATTATGATTGTTTGGAGCCCTGCGATAGATGTTCAACGTGCATATAGACGCTCAACGACAAAGGATCTTCTGGGAACACTTTATTATATCAAGTTACAGTTACAATAAAGTGATCCCCGAGGATCCGTTGGGATTGTGCATCTATATTGCATTTGGAACAGCTATCGCAGGGCTCCAAAAACCAAAGTAGGGACTTTAATATAAACAAGTGTTTAGCCTTATTTTTCCTCTATTTGCTCTGTAGCTTATAACTAGTAATACTACTCAGAATAGAAGTTACTTAACAACTATACAGCAAGCAGATTAGATTATGAAAATGTACATAGAGCTTGAAATATAACAGTAGCAGTCCTACATATACTTATACACTCAATTTCTATATATACACACACACCTTCTCTCTCACCCCGTCACTCTCTCAACCCCTCTCTTTCTCTCACACACACATCCTCTCTCTCTCACACACACTCATACACACATGCATATATAATATGTAATAATGTATATATATAAGGTTTGGAGGTGATGTACACGAATTATATATTAGAAAAAAATTTAAGGTACTCAGAAATCTGGATGGTTGTACATTTACAGATTTTTATTAACATGTCACATGTTTTATAAATCATATAAAGCGCTTTTCACCTAGTCTTGTAGGATTTTCAAATTTTGATTTCTCATTGAGATGCTGTCTCTTTTTATAGTTTTATTGAATGTGTAGGGGTGGAGAGAG
>NC_142937.1:53156601-53261601 GCF_046866305.1 Octopus bimaculoides | reverse complement strand
TTTTGATCTGGTTTACGTCCCCGTAACTACCGGTCAGCAAAAGAATATGTATCTGGCTTTAAGAAATATGTACTGGGGTCGATTCTTTCGACCAAAGTTCTTCAAGGCGGTGCCCCAGCATGACCGCAGTCAAATGACTGAAACAAGTAGAAGATAGAAGATATGATTAAATTTTCATTTTTTTTAATGACAAACAGCTGAATACTCAATGTACGATCCAACTATAATATATAAATATATATGATATTTAAGGCGCAGACGTGGCTGTGTGGTAAGAAGCTTGCTTGCCAACCACATGGTTCTGGGTTCAGTCCCACTGCGTGGCACCTTGGGCAACTGTCTTCTACTATAGCTCCAGGTCGATCAAAGCCTTGTGAGTGGATTTGGTAGACGGAAACTGAATATATATTTGTGTTTGTGTCTGTGTTTGCTCCTCCACTATCACTTGACAACCAATCTTGGTGTGTTTACGTCCCCCTTACTTAGCGGTTCGGCAAAGAAACCGATACAATAAGTACCAGGCTTACAAAGAATAAGTCTAGGGATCGATTTCTTCGACTAAAGGCGGTTCTGCAGCGTGGCCTCAGTCAAAATAACTGAAATAAGTAAAAAAAATAAAAGAATATACTAGCGAGACCCATGAATATTTCACGAAATTAATAGTAAGCCTATTGGGTTATTTCTGATAACTTTATAACTATATGCTTTATATAGCTAACTATATGCTTTATAGACTTTTTGCACAATTTTTTCGACTTAATACACAGCACTCATAAAATAAATATTCACTCTTATTCTTCCATTTTCCCCATAAACAATCAAACAAAAAATCCTGTACATATGATACAATCTTTAGTTAAATTGCATATATCTGTCAGGTAAATAAGCGTGAATATTCCACAGAATTGCACTAATGCGCATGTGTTAAATGATAGGTGATATAAAAAACATAGTCCAATTAAAAAAATACACTTTTCACTATACAATCACCATCGCCACCTCCACCACCACTACTATCGTCATTTCTCTCTCCCAATCCCTTTCCCTCCTCTCTCTTTTCTAGCTTTCCCTCCTCTCTCTCTCTCTTTTAGCTTCCTTTCCTCTCTCTATCTCCTAACTTTCCCTCCTCTCTTCTAGTTTCCCTCATCTCTCTCCTCTAGCCTTTCTTTAACATCACCATCAGAATATCATCCCTCTGCTAAAATCATATTTCTAACTCTCCTCTATCTTCAACTAACTTTTTTGACAACGTAATAAATATTACATTCCCCCTACCTCACGTCTTGGACGCTTCTCTCTCCCCCTTTTTCTTTCTCCCTCTTTCTTATTTCTTTACTGCCCACAAGGGACTACACACAGAGGGGACAAATAAGGACAGACAAATGGATTAAGTCGATTATATCGACCCTATTGCGTAACTGGTACTTATTTAATCGATCCCGAAAGGATGAAAGGCAAAGTCGACCTCGGCGGAATTCGAACTCAGAACGTAACGGCAGACGAAATACCGCTAAGCATTTAGCACGTCGCGTTAATGTTTCTGTCAGCTCGCCGCCTCTCTCCCTCTTTCTATCTCACTGTTCACCTTAACCTCTCTTTTTCTCCCCTTTTTCTCCTCTCTTTTCCTTCAAATAATCACGTGAAAATGTCACAATTACATACCCTCTACCTCACGTGATGGATGCTTTTCTCTCTTTCTTTTCCTCCTCCCTCATTTTCTCTCTCCTCTTCTTCCTTCCTCTTTTTCTCTAATCACGTGAAAACGTTACCAATGGGCTAAGTAACGCAATGACAAGTAGAATTATTATAAGACGCATGTGTATATATAGTTGAAATTTACAGAAAAACAAGAGACGAAGATAGTTGTATAAACAACAAGCAAATGTATTCGTTTGATGCTTGGGAAGGTGAGAAGTCTTTTACGTTTCGAGCCTACGCTCTTCAATAGAAAGGAACAAGAAGAAATAAACAGAGAGAGAATAAAAAAACTTTTGGAGTTAGCGGTCAATCATGGCGACTGGCTGGACAAAGGTAGTTAGACAGGAGAACTAGGAAGAAGGGGAAATGATAAAGTATTGGTGATCCCAAAACGAAGGTGCGCGTGAGTGTATGTGAAAGTGTGTGTGTGCGTGTGGAGTGGGGCTGGTGACTTTGATGTGTGGATGTGTGCGTATGTAATGTGTGGGTGTGTGGATGATGGGTGCTAGGAAGTGGTCATTGCTAGTGTATGTGGGGTGGTGCGATGTGGTGTGGTGTGGAAGTGTTGGGGTGTGGGGATGTGAGGGTGGGGTGTTGGGGATGTGAGGGTGGGGTGTTGGGGATGTGAGGGTGGGGTGTTGGGGATGTGAGGGTGGGGTGTTGGGGATGTGAGGGTGGGGTGTTGGGGATGTGAGGGTGGGGTGCTGGGGATGTGAGGGTGGGGTGTGGGTTTGAGGTGAGGATGTGGAGGTTGGGGATGGGGTATGTGGGAATGGGATGTGTGGGGGTAGGGTGTGGATGGAGGAGGTATCGATGACAGGAGGGGTGGGTAGGAGTGAAGAGAGGAAGTAGGTTTCACATGAAGAGAGGAGGGGGAGTTGAGCCCATGTGGCGAAGAGAGAAGATTAGTTCTTGTTCACGGTGAAGGCGGGAGTCCTGATGGCCCCTGTGCAAAGACAATCCGACCACAGACAGGCGTATATATATATATATATATATATATATATATATATATATATATATATATATGTATGTATGTATGTATGTATGTATATATAATACACTCATCGATCGTCAGAATATTTCTTGGCATCAACTGTCAACGCCATTTGGCTGCTGCACATTCCGTTTCCTATCAGTTATGCTTCAAGTTCTTATTTATACAAAATAATTACATTGGATTTTACATCAACCATTTTCTAGTTTTTGCTCCGACCTATTTCTTCAAAGAGTTTTATTTCAATTGCCTTTCCTACTTCTTCGGTTTGTTATCTTTTCTTTGCTCACCAGAACATATTCTTTACATTTTTATAATCGATTTTTGCTCATTTTATAAGATTTATTAACAGTGTAATCTTCACTACAAATGCCTTATTTACAATTTCTCTCAAAGTTTAAAAGTTTTTCTCTTTACTTTTAATATCTACTCTTGGCAATCATTTTTTGCTCATTTTATAAGATTTATTAACAGTGTAATCTTCACTGCAAATGCCTTATTTACAATTTCTCTCAAAGTTTGATAGTTTTTCTCCTTACTTTTAATATCTACTTTTTTCATGAACTAATTTTTATTCTCCAAATCATTTACTTTTGAGTCCTCATAATTAGATTTTCTATTTTCATATTAAGATTGTCATTCTAAGCCATTCTTATAATTATTCTGCAGTTTACTTTTTCCTAGCCTATTAGATATTGGTGGTAAAAACAAATCTCATCAATTCCAGTAAATAACTTTGTTCTTATTTCAATGAATTCGTATTGGCATTCTTTTCTCTTATCGTTTAAAAGTTTTTGTCACTCGATTGCTCCTTATCCTCACTTTATTGCTTAAATTTGCTTAAATGTTTTTCAGCTTCCCCTTTTCACCATTAAGAAAGATGATTTTTACTTTTACCTTGAATCGCCTTTATTTTCTTTGCAGTATATATAACTGAATTCACAAATCTTTACACAAGCATGAAAAATATTTTCTTAAAGGCATGAGCAAAGTTAGAGAAGAAAAGCGGTTCCAACATTGAATAAAAAATTAAATGCAGACAACTATAATTGTAAGAGTATTGCCATGTTGGTGCCTTGTATATTAATAAGGTTTTTCATTCTTTTGAATCGTAACCAAATATATTTTTTTGCATAATTAAAACTATTTTTTGAAGTTGTCTTTTTCATGGTGTTGGATATTGTTAAAACTACTTGGGTATAACAATATCTTTGTACTCTTTATTAACTTCATTAATATTTAGAAAAGCGACTTGAAAAGAACATAATACTTGTTTAGTGGACGCCACTGAGTAGTTATTGCTTTGTTACATTTGCTCCGTTTAGTTTCCTTTCCAAGTATCTGGCTCGTTATTTTATTATAAGTGTTTTATTGAAAATTTCTGTAATGTTCTCGTGTTTCATTTATTCGACTTTTGAATCAAAATTTAACGTAAATTTTAATTTTTTTTATCTATTCCCATTTTACTTCTTTGTTATCATCATCATTAACTCCTTCATCTTCTGATGGTTCGCTTTTTTGTCTTCGTAGTCATTATCGCGTTGCTATTTTTATCTCCGTCATCTTCTGTCTCTCCTTCAGCTTCTACATCATCCCGTTCTGTTCCATTTCCTCGTTTTATTTTTCCACACTATCAAGTTCTGTTCCCCTACTCTCCCTTTTCTGCTCTCCAATTTTGTAATTCTCTTCGTTTTGCTCACCTACTCTCCCTCGTATCGCTCCCCTACACTCACTCTTTCTGTTCCCTACTTTCCCACGGTCTGCTCCTCACTCTCCCTGTTCTCTAACTTTCTCCGTTCTGTTCCCCTACTCTCCGCCATTCTGCTTTTAGACACAACCATTTCAATGTTATTAAAAACTTTTATCTCTTCTTTCACCTTCATCTTCTCTTAATCTTTTCCTTCCTCCTATGTTAAAAATTATATTATCTCATATTACCTCCGTTTTCTCAAGAATTACGTTTCATTCATTGTAAACAAAGGGAGTATAATGGAATATCTTTGTCGTGGTAAATGGAAGCGTTTGAAGATATGCACTTTTTATCAATGAACCTTTTATCAGCTAGGAATTATCTATTCAAACTATTTTCTAGCCTATGCTTATGTCAATAAATACTTTCAAGGATAGATTTATGCATCACACAGCCTCATTCAGAAATTTGCAAAAGTGCTACTCAAAGTCTCAGTCTAAATTCGTTTGGAGGTTAAAGGACTGCGGATTGAGTAACACACCCACTAGTTAGTGCATTACAATCAAAGCAAAGTAGCAGATACAATTTTTATCTTATGAAAAAATCCGAGATACTAACCTTGTCGGCGGACCTACTCAATAAAATAGAAAAAATTCTCGGTTCCCTAAACACATCAAATTATAAGTTTTCAAACACATATTTGTCTCTAGCCGATCTCAAATGTAATTTCGCTAACCTGTTCCGATTCCTACACCTCTTTCACTACCCCATCCACTACATAACACCCCATAACCCTACAACTACTACAACAAAACAAGGAACAAGATATAATGATATCAGAATGGGATAAAAAACAACACATTACTGTCATTTATACCGTCGTTCCTCCAATCAATATATAGAGCACTCAACACCACAAGAGGTACAACGCTCTCTCCCATTATCCAGACCCATTATCCGCACCCATCTACCATCTGCTACCATAATCATAATTTCTTCATACACCATCAAACACCCCTCTATAGATACCTCCTAGAACTATAACATATTGAACTATATTGACGCTGAGCATTCAGACACACACGCGTATACACGCAGACACTTGCACGCGCACACATAGAGACTCGCGAGCGTGCACACACACCCCGACCACAGAAACTACGGATTCCGTATTCTAAACAACTATAATTGGTAAGCATAAACTGACTTATCTACTAAGATATGAATTAAAAATGGTTGATTCCGGTACCAACTCAGAAACAGATCAAAGCACTCAAAACATACCCGAAAAAATAACGGCAAAAGTCACTAATTTACGGGTAACAGTCTAGTAAGTCCGAGAAAAAGTTATAACATAGCCATGCACCAAATATATAGAACTTTGATAAATTCTGTCACTAATTTACGGGTAACAGTCTAGTAAGTCCGAGAAAAAGTTATAACATAGCCATGCACCAAATATATAGAACTTTGATAAATTCTGTCACCAGACATGACACTGTACAATTATAAAACATTTGAATTAATGGCACTGCTATCTAATGAATACATTTACAAAGTATCTATTATTACAAGTACAAGCCAGAAGGGAAGAACAGACTATGAAACGCATACATGCCATCTACACCTTTGTGTGTGTGTATATGCATATATATATATATATATATGACCATCCCCAAATACAACAACAGCAATATATATATATATATATATATATATATATAAATATATATATATTAAAGTAAAGTTGTGGAATACCGTACGAGTGGAAATATATATGAAAGAAGGTTTGAAAATGCACTTATTTTTAAAAATATTTATTTACTTAACCTCTTTAACTCTTCTTCCCTCCCACCCCAGCTACCCAGTCATACTGTCTCTTAAGACAGTAAAACATTCCCTCAATATACACAAGAGAAAAAAGCCAGGTCAGTTCCTCCTCAACTTTATTCGATTATCAAAGAATATGTATAAGAATATGTATATGTATTTTTCCATATGTGTATTTTCATACACTGTTTTTAACAATTTCACCTTAATATCAGAGAATGTGTGACAATCAGTATGTAACACTACAAAGTTCATACAAAGCTTTATACTTTAAATATATTTTATCAAAGAATGTATATATGCATTTTAATACTCAAACTGTTTTTTAACATTTTTTATTATTCTCAAAGACTTTTGATAATCTTTTTCTAAAAAAGTGAAACCGGTTAAGTAAATAAATATTTAAAAAAATAAGTGCATTTTCAAACCTTCTTTCATATATATATATATATATATATATATATATATATATATATATAAAATTTTATAAATGGAGTAATACGCATATGTTAAATGAATTCTTTTATTTCCGACATATGTTTCGAAGATTAGAAATGGTTCCTTCCAAAGGAATAAGTGATGTTGATAAAGATGTAATTTTCTCTTCAGGGAAATACATAAGAGCCAACTTAACTGTAAGACATTTTAACCGAATGTGATAACTGTGGGTATAGAAGATTGCTACATATCTTATTTGAAAAAACCGTTGGAAGTTGCCACGCTACGAGACAGTACATTGGACAAGGAGGGAAGAAAAGAAGGAAAAGAAGAAAATTAAAATTTAGAATGGGAAGTCAGTAAAATGATTTAAAACAACAATTAAAAATGGGAGAAGAGTGTTTTATGTATAATGGGACCGCAAAGGGGAATTAATCTTGTATTTATACATGTAGTGTTGACATAAATGCGTATAAAAAAATATATATATATGCACATGTTCATATACATACATATGTATATATATATATATATATATATATATATATATATATATATATATATATATATATATATATATATATATATATATACACACACACACATATATATATACACATACATACACATACACACATACATACATACACATACATATATGTGTACGCACATACACACGATAGACGTGTGGTAATGAGGATTAAGACAATGTTATATATATATAGGAAAATGATGCTTGTATGAACTAGTAAGATATTAAGTGCATGACAATTTATAAAGGTGATGGATGGTCTATTAATCTAAAGAGAGAGATTGTGTTGTTAAGTGAAATGGAAATCAGAGGGTTAAAAAATAATAATGGATTGATGGAGTAAAAATTACTTGTTTAAACTAAGTTAATATTATTACCAAAGTTTTCTTCGATATTCACGCTCTATATTTGTTGATACAAGGGTTTACCAACAGATAAAATAGGTTGAAGGTATCTATTTTGTGTGGAGCAGTATTTTATACGTAATAAAGCAGGGAGAAGAAAATATTTATATGTTTTGAATTCATCTTACGATAAACGTAAACAAACGAACTAAGATTGCTTTCAGAATCTAAGATATGTCTAAGAAAGTTAAAGAAGACAATTAAAATTCTCAGACGCAGAATAATGCCACTAACATAGCTTAAGCAGGATAAATTACTCCTATCTTTGCTGAAGAAAGTAAAGGCAACAAGTAAAGGAGATGGAGTTAAGAAGGAGCAATGAAGTCAAATGTATAAAGTTATTGGAGCACAACGTATTGAACATAGTTGGAAGTAATGTTTATGTTAAGTTATATTGAAAGTAATGTTTAAGTTCATGTTTTATAGACGTGCTGGGTGTCCTAATTTGGATTCAAAAGCTAGAAAGTGTTCAGATAACATATAAAGGTATAATTAACTTGTATTGCTTGAAGTATGTGAATAACTAATAGATAAATAGGTAAGTTGTCTCAGTTAAGTTGGCTCTTATTTATTTCCCTGAAGAGAAGATTACATCTTTATCAACATCACTTATTCCTTTGGAAGGAACCATTTGTAATCTTCGAAACATATGTCGGAAATAAAAGAATTCATTTAACATATGCGTATTACTCCATTTATTAAATTTTATATTTACTCAAATACCCCAAACTAACAGGGAGTTTCTACCTCATAAACAGGAATTACACCACAGTCATTTTGTGATCTTTGCTACCTTGGTGTCTATTAACCAATTTATTTTGTCGGAGTTAATTGTTAACTAAGAGAAAATAAATACATATAATCAAATATATATATAGTTCTATATTTAAGAGATGAGGAATTATTTACATTATTTACATTATCTACATTTGACGGATATTATTATATTATTATTATTATTAATCAGGTCGCTGCCGTGAATCGAACTCGGAACCTTGGGGTTAGTAGCCCGCGCTCTTAACCACTACGCCATATGCCCATGGGCAATTATGGGGTGAATTTTAAGGCTTATAAATCTATTATTTTTCTATCCTTCCTCAATACCGGTTCCCATATGCTATTCATATCTGCACTCGGTCTGCTTGGGAGGTTGTTGTGTCCTAGCATATGTGCTGCTTCTTTTAGTTTTCGTATTTTCCAGTGTTGTTCCCTGTCTATTATTTTAACTTCATCCCACAGGGGGAGGTGGTTTTCATTTTTCCATACATGATCAGCTATACCCGATTTATCGATATCTCCTCGTGTCACAGCTTTGCGATGTTCTTCTACCCTTATTTTGAGGGGGCGACATGTTTCGCCTTTGTATAACCTACCACAGCTGCATGGGATGGAGTACACGCAGTTTTTGGTCATATTCTCTTCTGTTGGTGGTTTTACCCGAAGGAGATATTTGCGAAGTGTTGTATTGCTCTTGAATACTGCCCTGATGTCATATGGGCCGCATATCTTTTGTATCTTTTCGGAGAGGCCTTTCACATAGGGTAGACAGACTGTAGACAGTTTATTGGTTTCATCCTCTCTTTTCTTCATAATTGGAGTAGATAATAATAATAATAATATAATAATAATAATAATAATAGTAACATCGATAGGAATGAGAACCCAGGTTCGAAATTTCCCCAAGACACCTGACGAAGGCTGGAGGGTATATCAGCCGAAACGTTGTGTTAACAACAAACAAGATGAGGACGAATATCCGTCAAATGTAGATAATGTAAATAAATATATATATATATATATATATAATTATGTGTATTTCTTCTATCTTAATGAATAAAAATTCTTCTGATACAGTAAATGGGTTAATAGAAACCAATGTAGCAAAGAACACAAAATAACTGTGGTTTAGTTCCTGTTTTTAAGGCAGGAACTCCTTGAAATTTTGGGTATTTGAGTATATTTAAGAATTTAAGGATTGGAGAAAACGCATGTTATAATTGCATACTTAATTCCTACATATGTTTCAAATGATTACAACCTGTGTGATCCATAGGGATCTTTGATATTAAAATTGTAACCTTCTCATCAGGGAAAGCATGGGAATCATCTTAAACGTAAGACTGGTGCCTCAAACGGTAGTTTGAGGCACCAGTCTCTTCGGAAGCGTGGGTTCGAATCCCATCACTGCCAATATATCTTATAGGCGTAGGAGTGGCTGTGTGGTAAGTAGCTTGCTTATGAACCACATGGCTTGGGATTCAGTCCCACTGTGTGGCACCTTGGGCAAGTGTCTACTATCAAAGCCTCGGGTCGACCAAAGCCCTGTGAGTGGATTTGGTAAACGGAAACTGAAAGAAGCCCGTATATATATGTGTGTGTGTGCATATGTTTGTGTGTCTGTGTTTGTCCCTCCAACATCACTTGACAACCGGTGCTGGTGTGTTTACGTCCCCGTAACTTAGCGGTTCGGCAAAAGAGACCGATAGAATAAGTACTAGTGTTACAAAGAATAAGTCCTGGGGTCGATTTGCTCGACTAAAGGCGGTGCTCAGGCATGGCCTCAGTCAAATGACTGAAACAAGTAAAACAAAAAAATAATAAAAGAATAAAAAGAATACTTATATATATGTATGTATGCATCTACACCTTTGTGTGTATATATATATATATATATATATATCATACAAAGAATATGTATGCATGTATACCCGCATATATGTACATACTTACATGTACACGTGTATATATATATATATATATATATATATATATATATATATATAAGTAAGTAAATAGTGGGGTTGTTTTAACCGCACGTGGAGAAATAATAGGAAAATGAAAAATAATAATAAGGCAGAATGCTAAACTGGAAGCATATTTTAATAAAGATTTCTTACCGGCTTTCATTGCGTAGCAAATTTTCAAGAAGAGGGAGAACGAAAATGTTTTTTACAAAGAAGTACAAAATGAAGAAAATAATATATAAAAAAAAATAATATATAAAAAAATAAATATACCAATACATTATATTGTCTTTGAGCTTTTAAAGTTCAATGGTAATTCATGTATATAATGGTTGGAAAAATAAGGATGCATGAGAATTGAGAGTTGTGTTAGGTTTAAAAAAAGAGAAAAGGGGCTAAAAGTTTGTGTTAAGCAGGAAGTGTGGTGTCAAAACAGGAAGTGTGTGTAAGGGGAGACAAATCTTTTTAGTTGGAGTTATGAACTCTTTTTCAACAGGAAGTTTATGTCTGTTCCTAGAGAAATAAGGTCACTGAGGGGTATGTGTGTTAAGAAATGGTTGGAATTTCTCTATGAAAATATTCTCCTTGTTGATTCTTTCTTGTGTGGAGATTCTGTCTTTACATTGATAGAAAGGGAATATAAGGAATTTAGGGTTTTTTATATGAGTTAGTGGTTAGACAACTATCTAAGGGAAAATAAATATCCAATATACTACTGGAGGGATACCTATTTATATTCAAAGGCTTACTGTTGCAAGGCAATAGTACAATTGAATAATAGGTAAAAGTGGAGGTAAACAAAAGTTTATTCAGAATTTATATAAGGCATGGAAGAAAATGGAGAAGAGATTCAATTGACAAACGTCAGTAAGACTTATTTATTATAATCATAAGAATAAATAAATAAACAAATACAACTCCACTCTTATAGCCCAGTATGCTAAAGTTGACATATACATAAATTGAACTCCCAAGTTTCATCAGAGAGTCAGTAAGTCCATAATGGTAAGGATACAAGGTAAAAGGTACAAAAGTAAAGTCCAAGGCTATATTCAGAAGTTGTGAGATTGTGATCTTATTGCAATTTGATGGAGATAATGAAGATAAACGTTATAGGATGGGGTAGATGGGATGGTCCTTATAACAAGGGTCATGAGTTAGAAACTAAAAACTATGCAATAGAATAGTAATAAAATTTACTTAAGGTAAACAGAGTTGGGGAATCATTCCGAAATTATATAAATAAATAAATAATTTGGGTATAAATTAAGTGTAATGTTGTTATTTCCTAACTTTCATCATAATACCACTATCAGAAAGACCAATATCCATCCTACAACGTAATTGGTCAGCTAATATTTAAAAACAATAGCGTTTTATTGGGTCCGTTAAAACTAATCAATAAAATACAAACCAAATTTAAGAAAAATTCAAGGAAAATTTAAGAAAAAATTGTCTAAGAGGCTTTAAATACTAGGGAAGATAATAAGGGTAAATATGTACAGAAAGGAATCTGTTATTATGTTATGAAAACTTCTAAAATAATTTCCTGATTGAAAATATAATTTTCTAACTGAAATTTTTTTATTTATCTGAATTATAGCTAAAGGGAGGTAACTGTACAAAACATTTAAATATCAAAATATACGAAAAGCAGTTGGTTTTATCAATAACTCTTCGTATATTACAATATTTCAATGTTAACATAAATAAGCTTTTAAAAATAGATACCTGGTAATAAAATATATGAATACTTGGTAAAATATTACAATATAAGAAAAATTATATCATTAAAATTATATCACTGAATACCAAGCCTAAGTTTTCTATTATATATTTACAAGAAATACGTTTTACTTTTCAATTCGGTTTATTCAGACTAGATTATGTGAAATAGCTTCTCGGTGGAATTTTACTTCGACGATCATTGCTGTCATTGACTAAACAAACATCTATATCACTATTAAATATGAGTCAACAAAAGTAGAATAAGTTTTCTAATGATTTCTCTTAGATTTGCCAATTAAATCTAAACTTATTCGAGTGCCATCAAGAAGTTAACAATTCCTTCTATCTGGAATACAAAGCAATTAAAGAATTGTGGGTTTGAAATTGACCCAACTTTAAAATACTGAAACAGTTTTGACAATAGACAATTTAGTTGTCTGACCTTCAAATTAAAACATTTGTAATGCCAATGGGGTTTGCAAAAGACACTCAAAACCAAAATCTGCCATGGAAGAGTTGCTGATGATTGACATCAATCATTTCCACTCAACGCTCACATACATGACCAATCCGACATACGTGGCTTATGAATATATTCGACTTGAAAACAGTTTAAAAATAAAGTTTCATAAATTCTCTGACTTATCTACGAACAACAGACAAGAATTGAATTAAGCAGCTTAAGTAAAGCCTTCTATTGAAACAATGAATAAATAAGGGTGCGTTTTTACACCAGGATGTGCCTCTATATCAGTGTGGTGCAGTACAAACTATTTACTTGGTGTCGTAATTGTGTCTTTGATTTTTCGAAGGAGGCTAAAGTAATTAAGAAGTTGTTATAAATGTCCAGTGAACAGAATACACAACCCTCCGGTATCAGCACAATTGTTTTATTGCAATCCTTCAGTTGCAGCACAATTAGTTTACTGCAATCCTTCAGTTGTAACACAATTTCTTTGTTCTAATCCTTCAGTTGTATGACAACTTCTTTATTGCAATTCTTCAGTTGTGATACAATTGCTTTGTTGCAATTGATTATAATTCTTCAGTTGCAGCACAAATGCTTTATTTGTTATGATTCTTCAGTTGCAGGACAGTTGCTTCTTTTGAAATCCTTCAGTTGTGACACAATTGATTTATTGCAATTTTTTATTATAATCATTCAGTTGCAGCACAAATGCTTTATTGCAATCCTTCAGTTGTAACACAATTTGTTTATTATAATCCTTCAGTTGTATGACAATTTCTTTATCGCAATTCTTTAGTTGTAACAAGATTTCTGTATTATAATCCTTCAGTTGTAACACAATTTCTTTATTATGATCCTTCAGTTGTAAAACAATTGCTTTAATGCAATCGATGAAATAAGTATTAGGGTCGATGTCATCGCCTTAACTCCACCCCTGAAATTACTGGCCTTGGGCCAAAGAAAATAGGAGAAAGAATGTGTAAGAGAAAGTTTCTTGATAGGGTTAAGATAGTGTTGACGACTTAGTATTTCTCGAGGTGAAGGCGCGTGAGTTCGATTCCCGGTGGCACGTTGTGTCCTTGAGCAAGACATTTTAGTTCACCTTGCTCCAGTCCTCTCAGCTGGCAAAAGTGAGTTGAACCTGTGTTTCAAAGGATCAGCCTTATCCCTTCTCTGGGAACTACATTACGGTATGCGTGTCTGTTGAGTGTTCAGTTAATTTCACGTGTAAGCTGCTCCGTTGATCGGATCAACTGGAACATCATCGTCGTGACCGACGGAGTGCTAGTTTTATAATTCTCAAGAAAGAATTCGAACCCGCATCATAAACTTCTTTGACATTTATTCGCACCATGATTTGAAACAACAGCCACGAAGTCATCGTGTCCAATTCCTGTATCTAGAATTGATTTTTTCCTTCTAGAAGAGTTCATCAGGAACCTTTGAACTCGTCCATTTTTTAAATTTGATAAAAACACGTTTAAATGCATTTTTACTCTCTTTTTATATCTTTTGAGAGGCGTTACGATTAATATCGAGGTAAATTTTTATTTCCGATTATCTCTTCTAGTTTTGACATTTAAATTGACTCTACGTTTTAAATTTATCTTATTTTTTCATAAAATTTGTTATAAATTTAAGTTTTTAAAGAGTCGAAGTGACATATTTTTATATTATTTAGTTTGATTATAACGATTCTGCACATTTGTATTTAGTGAATCAATTAAATATCACTGTTATAATGTAATAAATTTTTCACCAGTCGGCACAGTTATCGGACATATTCAGTACTATGTTAATTGGATGTTCTCTGTTTCTAAACCTTGCTTAGTAGTTTTCTTTTATTTCTTTCTGTTGGGTTTTCCTTGAAGCTCTTAATGCAAATAAAATGTTTTTGGCGTAATTAACTAAACAAACAATCTGTAGAAAACTTGATCAGCTCCTTATTTTCTTCTTTGGTTTACCGAGTTGTCAGCTAACACGACTAAATAAAAACATTTCAAAATCATTAAATTTTGAAAGAAAGAGATTAATCCCGTTTGTCAAACATTCCATGATGGTCGTTGAACCTTGTTGAGTAATTTCTCATATATTTCTATGTTGAGTTTATCTGCATTACGATCATGTCGAAAATACTTTCTTTCTTACTTCTCCAATTACGTGGTGAATTAAAACGAATTCCATTATTATTCAGTAAGTAACGTTTTTTTAAAATTTCCATGTACCTAAAAAAAAAAAAAAGTCTCTAAAGAAATTACCATTGTAGATACGAAATACGAAATAAATAAATTGTTTCAAGTTTATCACTGAAAGATCGATAATAGAATGTACATTTAGTGAATGTGCTATTGAAAATCTATTTTAACTATTTTCCTACTAAAGTTATACTCTATTTGTTTTAATTTCTAATTTATGAAAAATCCAACAGCTTCTACTTTTAAAAGTTTTATTCTCCCATTCACGATCTCTGATTGCGTGCAATGTCTCAATATTTCACTCCAATCTTCCAGTCTCCGGAAAAGCAAGCTTAGTACAAATAACTTTGAACATAAAGGTATATTTTCGATCATAGATTATACCTGATATAATCTCTAAAAAAAAAAAAATGAAAATCTTTCTAATTGACTCTTTTAACTATTTTCAGGCACATCAATTAGATGATGGAAGTCAACAGTCAACAGTTGTTGGAGTTTAGTGACATCTCTAAAAATTGCATCATTCAGAAACTGCACCTTCAATATCTGAACTCGGAGTACGTCGACGTAACTTTGCAAATAAACTCCCGAAAAATATCTGTCCATAGCTTTCTTCTGGCAGCAGAGAGTGATTACTTCAAGGAAAAGCTGAAAGTGGCTTCCGGTCATCATATTTATATAGACCTCTCACATGTTTGTAGTAATTTCTCTTACTTAGAAAGCATAATAAACTACCTTTATAAGCGACAAATCTGTCTAGGTAACTACAACATCAAAGGGATTTTGAAAATCTGTCATTATTGCTCATTTAAACGATTGCTGCTTCACACGAAACAATTCCTTTTGACTAGAATTAGGCCCACCAGTTGCTTAAAAATTTGGAGAATTGCGAGAAAGTTTCATTTTTGGGAAATTGAAAAAATGGCTTTGATTTTAATGCAGGAATTATTTTGGGAGGAAAGGATGATGACTATGCTGAAATTTACTGCAGATAAAGAATTGTCATACTTGTTGGACCATGCTCCATTTCCAAGGAAAGTGACAAATGCTTACAGGTTCCTTATTTCTTGGGTAGAGGAAGATTTTTCAAAAAGACTTGCAAATGCTCATAAATATTTCTCGAAGTTTATCCCCAAAATGTACCTAGAGCATGTGATTAAAGAAATGAACCAAACGATCGAAGGCGAATCTGAAACAAAATCTTTTTTGAAACAACTATATTCTGATAAAGAAATAAGCGAAAAAATGACTCCATTCTTTGATACCAGTTGGGTGGTGGTGTTGAAAGAGAGAGAGTATTTAGCTATTTACTTCTCAGCAGAAAATAGATGGATGAAAATACTTGCGACTTTGACCAGCAAAGTAATTGGTATTCTTGGGAACGATATAGTGATTTTAGACGAATGTGAACATAAAATAAAAATGTTGAATATGATATCCTGGTGTGCTTGTTTCATCTCGACTCCCTACACGGTAGAGAGATTACTAGTTAGCCAGTATTTTTGTTTGAATACTGGCATACATATTGCATGTTGCACAGCATTCGGTAAAGGGATCAGATTACAAATTAAAATCTACGAAAAAGTTTGGAAACTCTCGGCTAGCATTGTGTTTCGTGATTGGAAAGGTGACTGCAAAATGAAAATAGAGGCGGACCCAGAAATCTTTGATACAATTTATATTTTTCTGACCTCCCGTGAATGTGATAACGATCTTCTCAATGCCGATAAATTCGTTATTCTACGATATGACAGCTTAAATAAGCGATTCAGAATTATTTTTGAATCGAAATCTTGGGCTGCGTCAATAAACTGCATGATTCTTTTCCGCAACAAAGACATACATATCATTGAAGAAATTCTGGGTAAACCCTTTATAGTTCAATGTAAGTCTGGCTCACTTACAGCTACATCAATACTCGATCGAAACAATACCATAACTGTCAATATACCCATCTGCACTTACCGCCCACTCCGGCCTGACAACGTGACCCTTTCAAAAAATATTCTTTATTTTGCGGCACATTTTGAATCTATTCACTATTGTTCCTATTCTTCGAAACTGTTTTTGTTAGAGCATGTAGCACCATTTATCACAAGAGTGTTTGTCTATGATATATTAGATGGGAACAAATGGGTTGAGTTATCACCAAGTCCATTGTCTAATGTACACGAAGTGACAATTGATGTGTTTAGCCGAAATTCTGTTTTGAAAGGAGGGTTTCATGCTAATAACGAAAAACAGCCAATTTCTACGAAATATTATCCATTTATAAATCTGCATATTGATAAATGGAATGGTGTAATGGAGCTGGAATCATCAGATTTACTTAAAGAAAAACTGCTTATTTCGGGTTCAAATTGATTTCGAACAATCATTACCTGAAACAATTTTAGAAACTGTAAAAGAATATTTACTTGTAAAGGTATTTTTATGAAATATGAAAATGGAAGCAAAATTGGTAGTTGTCATTTAGATTTTTTTTCTCTACACAAATTACATTTTAAATGAATATGGTCCATTTTACTCATTATGGAACAGTAATGAAACTGATAAAGACAGTCGGTTACCTGTTAGTTTCATCTCTTCATATTCTGAGGTCAACTACCATTAAGGTTGCTCTTAATTTTATTTCTCCAAAGGCAATCACAGAAGTGTTGGTGACCCCAAACGACTGTATACGAGGCAATCAGTTTAGGATGGAAAAACCATGATTTAGGTAATGCACAATCTTTCTTTGAATTGATATCAGTTTAGGTTGATTACTTGAATCTTTAGAACGTCGGATAATACATTGTATTTGTTCTGGTTATTTACATTCTGAGTTCAAATCCTCCAAAATTAACTCTTTTCAGATCTGTTTTAATTGGTTCATATATTGGCGCCTTTGAGCTATTTCTAAAGCCGAGATTTTATGAAAATCCTATTCTGAAATTCAATTGAATCTTAATTTCAATGGAATACACAATACCGTCTTTGTTATTTTGTCATCAATGAATATGTAAGAAATGCTTTCAAGTTTACATTATTTACATTAGACGGATATTTGTCCTCCTCTTATTTGTTGTTAACACAACATTTCGGCTGATATACCCTCCAGCTTTCATCAGGTTTCTTGGGGAAATTTCGAACCTGGGTTCTCATTCTAAAGGTATTTTTCGATGTTATTATTATTCAGGTCACTGCCTGGAATCGAACTCGGAATCTTGGGGTTAGTAGCTCGCGCTCTTAACCATTACAAATGAATGTGTATATATATATATATATATATATATATATATGCATATATCCACACATATATGTGCATACCTACATCTATACGTATACATACAAACGAACTTTTTTCGAACAACGAAAAACAAACAGAGAAACGAGACATGCAATATAAAGAGTATATCCCTTCGTCAGTTGTCCCTGTCCCTGTACTCCACGTTTCGAAGGCAAGGACAATACGCGACTTCGTTGGAACAGTCCTTCCCGCAAACAAATTAAATAAAATTTGGAATTTTTGGCGGAGGGTGAAAGTGTTAACAAGAACAGGAGGACAGTGAGAACAAGACGGTAAAAACAATACAGTAAAAACAGTAAAAACAAACGGTGAGGGCTGTTGGGCCAAGACAATAGAAAAGTTATTATGAACGCTAAATAGAAGAGACCGAAAAATTCGCGTCTGTTCTTTAGGAAGACCAGTGAGCAGAAAGAAAGAACCCCTTTCGTCACGTGTCAACGACGAGAGGGTCAAGGAGGAAGAGGAGGAATGAGAGAGGGAACGGTGAAAGGGAGAGAAGAAGAATAAGGAAAGGGCGGGAGAGAAAACAGGAAGGATGAAGAAGAAGAGAGGGAGAGAGATAGTAGCAGAGTGCGCATAGTAATATTAAGATAAAACTTACTTGGAAAAGGATGCGTGGCGTTCGATCATATAATAATATAAATATATAGATATATGCATATATCCATACATATATGTATATACCTACATCTATATGTATACATACATGCATATATGGGTACAGGACATCAAACAAACGTTAAACACAATGAGAAACGAAAATAGAAAACGAACTTTTTTCGAACAACGAAAAAAAGAACAAACCAGAAACGAGACATGCAACAACTCGTACCTAAATAATACTCACCCCGCCCTAATTACCCAACGAAACTAACCACTCTACCACAAGAAAACCTCTATCCAGCAAATTCACCAGCCCAAGAACAAGATTTAATGTAAGAATTACCACTTTTGTTTACATTACCATCACATATGTATCAATTATTTTCGCATCCTAACCGATGCATCTATCTATATTCGCATTCTGAAGAGATTTACTTAAACCAGTAAATTGAAACCATCGTAAATGCTACCTTCTTCTCTGCTTCTTCCTTTGTTGTCTAATTAATTAAAGACATACCAGCGAAAACCACGAGCTTCCCAATGTTATTATATCCATTTTCTTCTAGATAACCTGAACTTCGGTTTACCAACCAAACCACGTGCTACCGTACAACCTTAATAAGACTGTACCTAGCCAGGTAATAACCAGGGGCGACTCTAGATTTAATTATCCCTTAGAGGTATTAAACCCCTCTAACTGATACGTACACAACTATATATATATATATATATATAATGTTATGGGGATAATAACAATAACAGAACACCCCTCCCACTTGAGTGGTATGTGGTAGTAGTTACAAATGCTATGACGTAAGAAGCCGAGTTGTCGACGAAGTCGGTCATAGATAATCGTATCTTTACTTGTCTAACTAACTATACTGCTATACCGGAGTGGACGTTATTATAGTACGACGTTGTATTACAATAGTGGCGATGGGAAATTAACAAACTCTCGAAGATTAAACAAAGGGACAAGCTTTTATGCGAATTTTAAGGTATACAAAATCGTAAAATTATGGAAGAATAGTTGGCCGGTTTGCTCGAGTTGCAAAAAACAGCAACAACTGCAAGAACAACAACAAAAATTACTATTACAGCAACAAATGCTGCAATTAATGACTAGTAAGTTGTCCAAAAATGCTGAAAAGATTTTCTCGCCAGATTATGTTGCAAAATCAATAACGGGATTTAAGTATGAACCAGACGAAGGAGTTACCTTCAAGGCATACTATAGAAGATACGAACAGATCTTCAATAAAGAGTGCAAAATTTGAGACGACGATATGAAAACGCATTTAATACTAAGAAAACTGGCAGCAGGAGAACATGAGTGTTACAGCAATTACGTACTCTCGAAAAAAACCTTCTGACAAACTTTAGAAATACAATAGACATATTGTGTAAAATCTTTAGCGAGAAAAGCTCTTAGTTCAATACACGCTGGAAATGCTTGAACCTAGAAAAGAACACCGAGGAGGACTACATTACATATGCTGGTAGAGTTAACAGAGAATGTGAAAAGTTCAAATTGGGTGAGTTAACGCCAGACATGTTCAAGTGCCTGATATTTACTCAGGAACTAACAGCAGAAAAAGGCGCAGAAGTAAGAACAAGAATTCTCGTTAAGCTGGAACAAAACCAAGCTATAACCTTGCAACAGGTGTCAGAAGAGTGTGAAAGAATAGTAAATCTTAGGCACGACACAGAGAACATTGAACATAAGGATTACTCTCAAATCAAACAAATGCGTCGGAAAATACAAAACAGGGCAGAATAGAAATCAAGTGTGTACTAAAATGCAGTACAAACAGGACAAAAGTCAGGAAACAAATCCATGTTTTGCACGTGGAGGTCTACACCTAAGAAAAAATGCCCATTTAAGAAAGTGGAATGTTTCCGTTGTGGAAAAATTGGACACTGTAAAACCAAGATGACAAAACGTTGGAACAAAGGAAAAATAGTAAACAAAATATCGTCGAAAGAAAATGGTAATGTGACAAAGAGAAAATTCGTAAATATGAAAACTGAAAATATGAGTAAAAATGCAGTTAGATACGGGAAGTGATATTGTGAATGAAGAAGCTTGGAAGTATATCGGTAAGCCAAAATTAAGTGAATCTATATATATATATATATATATATATATATATATGTATATATATATATAACCTTATAGCCTTTAGTTATAGTTAATACCTAACTGGACTCACATCACTTTTTCTCATAAGGATAAATAAAATCTACTTTCTATTCTGCTATTTCCTTTCTTAAGTCCTTTGTAAAAGGTTTGTTTATACTTCTTGCACTGGATAGTACAGTGATATATAATTAATTTGATTAATTCAATTCAACCATGAATTTGCTTGATTTTTATATCTCTGTACGAAACGATCGTCTGCATGAATTAAAATTCTCTTATATATTTTAACATCTCTCCTCCATTTATAAAAAGATTAAGTTTTATGGGATTCCTCTCCATTAATCCACAACACATCATATTTATATATATATATATATATGATGTGTTTATATACATATTTGTATGTGGGTGTTATTCGGGGGGGGGGGGGTAAACTAACATTTAGATTTATGAAAATTTAAAAGTGCGGAAGACTTCGTTGTGTTTATTAAGCAATTGTGGTGAGTCATGGGTTAAAACTTTGAGGGTTTTTTCAAGCAGAGTCCACAAGTGGAGTGTTGGCCCTGATGCGGGATACCTGAGTCTATTATAACGCAGGAGAGTTTATATTGTATTTTTCTGTTAATTAGTGATGTAGAATTACTATTCTCTTTATACTTAAGCGAGTTTAAATGTGCATAATATCTTTGTTTAAAATTTGTAGTAGATCCAGTGTAGTAGCTATAGGAATTATTTGCTATGTTGTGAACGGTGCATTGGTATACGACGTTGATTCTTCTACATTGGGCTTGCATCGGGCAGGTTGTCCGGATCTGGAGTTGCAGTTATCAGCTCTACGATGGTTAATTGGAGAGTGAGATGAGGCAGTGCTGGTAGTGGCTAGGGTAGTATTAGGTGAATCGATCGTGATATTGCTGTTATTACACTGGGCAACAACAAAACAAAAATTTGTCTGGTGCCTTGAATATTTCAACAAATTCTCAAGTGATTTTACTTGCTCAATTCAAAACTAACTTCAGTTTTTCTCTATCAGGTCTAGTCTTCGGACTAAACCTGATAGAGTAAGTATTTTATCCATACAAAAGGCATGCAGTATGAATAAATAAAGAGAACGTAATAAAAAACAAAACGTACAAATAAAAATTGAAAATTGAAAATCCACATTGGCAAAGATTTTTGGCAGAAAATTCAAGCAATAAATTTGCGCTTCTTTGTGCACCGTGAATGTTGAGCAACAGGAGTATCTCGTTTTAAATACCAGCAATAGTCTGCCATCACCACAGCGTCCCACACTAACATTTCCGAGATTTTCAGGAAAACAATCAAGATGACTAAAAAGATAATGCATTTTGATGCTCATATTCGCGCCAGTATCACAAAAAGTTGATATCAAGTTGGCAACAAGGTCTTTATAGTTTTCACTTTTGTGTTTCTCAAGGAAATTTTGCACTACTTCTGCAAAGACTAGCCAAGCAGATGCTTCATTTTCACTAATTACTTTCACGAAATTTGTGTCCTTCAAGAGCTTACGGATCTGTAGTCCATCAAAAATCCCTGCTTTAAGTTTTTCAATCGTCAAGTCTGGAAATACACTGCAGGTATACTTGAAACATTCTCTATTTTTATTAAGAGCTTTGACGAATTGCTTGATCAATCCGAGTTTGATCTGCAAAGGGGGGAAAATGATCTTATCTCGCTCAACTAAAGGTTTTTCCAATATATTTGGCAGCTCTACATGGAGTCATATTTGTTTGAGGCTGCCAGTCTTTCTTAACATAGTGGTTTCCTTGGTCTCTACTGTCCCATATGCAAACAAAGCATGGGTATTTGGTATAACCAGATTGTTGTCTCATGAGAAAATTCACCATCTTTAAGTCAACGCAGATGACCCATTTATGATCATGATACAGTATCTTCTCTAAAACCAACTTAATTTCTTCATATTTTTCCTTCAGAGTTGTTGAGTGGCCGAGTGGGACAGAGCCATACAGATTTCCGTTGTGCAACAATTCACATTTCAAATTACGCTTAGAGCTGTCTTTGAAAAGACGCCATTCTTCTGATTTGTATTCCTCAATGCCAAGTTTATTAAGAAGCTCACTGACATCTCTGCAGCAAACCAGCTCTTCCTCTTTTGTGAAAAAAGAAAGGAACTCTTCATACTGACTCCGATAAAATGTTATACGGACACCATTCTCTTGAAGATTTTTCTCTTTCAGTCGAGAAGCCAACAGCTCTTCAGAATTTTTTAGGCAGTTCAAGTCATGAACTAGATCATTCAACTCTATCTCGAGAATAGCTGAGGTAAAGTCTCAACTGAAAAGCCTTGATCTCTAGTGTCTTCTTCAGGTGGTGAATCTTTTTTGGTTAAGGGTAAAGTTATCTGAGGCAAGACATTGAAGACAGGAACAGGAAGCGTTTCACTATGTGGAACCAGTCTAATAGCAGAGGCAAGATTAGAATAGGCAAGTGTTTTGTCGATTTTTCCGGTTAATGCCCTTCAAATTTAGGTTACAAAAATAGCAGTCGTCCACGTGATTATAGGGCTCCCGTCATACCATTGGTATAGTAGACCTCATACTTTTGCTTGTCCCTTTAGTCCATTGTTGCAAATATTCTGTACATTGTATGCAGACACTATGCGGTGCCCAATATTTATCTTGGACTCCCAGCTTGACCCCAAAATATGCCATATACACTCTTTCAACAAAATCAGCGATGTCTTTTCGATTTTCAGATAATGTGTATTCTCCACAAACTTAACAAAACACATTTGGAGAATTAACGCAACACTTTTTTTAAAGAGGACATCTTGCTCATTTTCTATTGCTTAGTTCACCATAACATCTAAAAAATATGGAAAAAGAAAAAAAAAATAGAATTAGAACAAGATAACGAACACTGCGTACTGGATGTGCACATATACATAGTGACTATAGGGATGTTCAATAACTTAAAAACTAGATCTGATAGCTCAAAAAGGTTATATTTGGATTCAGGAGACCGATTTTGTATAGGAAAGAGAGAGGAGGGAAAGAGAGAGAGGTGTTTATTAAAGGAAGGAGAAAAAGACTGGGGAAATGCACCAATTTGGTAATACTTAAGAACATTTAATTAGAACATGCTAATGGAATAAATTAAGCCTATCCATTCATTCTTGCGTACGTCTGTTATTCTTATGATTTCCAACAAGTATTTAAAAAGGCTTTCGCTTGTGTTTATTTAGATTAAATGCTAATTATCATTAAATATTATGTCTTCAACTCAGTCAGTTGATGTTTGCCAAACGAATAATAATATCAACAAAAATAAAAACGAAAAATAATGACATCAACAAAACATCAACAGCGGCAGCAACAACAGCAACAGCAACAACAACAACAACAACAACAATAACAACAACAACAGTGATAACGACCACATTTAAATTACCGCATCAAGAATCACTGAAATAAAATGATTATCACCAATTATTTCTGACACGTGTACAAGTTAGATCGGAAATTTTGAAAGAAGATTAGATCAATTATATTGATCCAGTACTTGTATTTATTTTATTAATTTCAGAAGGATGAAACGTAAAATTGATGTCGACAAGATTTGAACTTAGAACGTAGAGTAACTGAATATTGCTGGGCAATCAATTAGTCTCTGTTCTCTTTTCTGATTCACTGCCTTTAGTGATACATAGGATGACAAACTATAAAGCACGGGTACAGTCAATTATATCGATTGTCTGGACATGACAAGTTTTTACTTTATCGCCCTTGGAAGTATAAAAGACAAAACAGATTCTCCATTAGATTCACCATTAATAGAAAAATCATCATGAGAAAGAACAACAACAGCAACAAAAAAAAATAAACAAAAGAAAAAGAAATACGACTACAAACATTTTTGTGTAACACGTCCTGAAATGTCGCAGTTTATTTTGGAAGCAGAGGATCGAGGTGAGGGAGGATAAAAAAGCATCTGCTACATACGTAGCGTTGATAGCGGAAAATCAACACTGGATCTCAGATCAAGCAAAAGTGTAACAATTTCAGCAGAATTTGGATGAAAAACCATCCTCAATTTGTCTGGAACCTTATAACATCGCTGAAAACATACGGTGTGCTCTAAAAGCAGGCATCTCTGTAGCTTATCAGGAGTCCTAGTATTTCATATGAAACTCAAGTCAAACCTAAGACTGGTTTGATGAGAACAACGCTTAAACCAAGAGGCTGATCATCCAAAAAAAAAAAAAAAGAGCAGTTTTCACATCTCACAAAAGAACAAAAATCATGAGCGTAGGAGAAAGATTGCTTGTAAGCAATGCAGCTCCAAAGAAAAAGATTCTTCCGTAGCAATGATGAACAATTGGCTGCAGGTTGGAATACTTGAAATCCTGAAACTAGTTGACATGCATGACATAAGAGTTTTATTCACCGCGATTGAGGCACCTCAGTTCTAGTATAACATATTCAACATCTTTCGGGTCTAAAGGCGATATAGACCTATAAAGTTTTATAACTTTATGGTTTTATAATTCTTTTAACTTTGTGGTTTCTGTACATGGCACCTTGGTGTCGTGCACTAATACAATGTGATATATAGTTCTTTTCTACTCTAGCCAGAAGGCCCAAAATCTTTTGGGAAGGGGGCCAGTCGATTAGATCAACCCCAGTATGCAACTGGTGCTTAATTTATCGACTCCGAAGGATGAAAGGCAAAGTCGACCTTGGCGGAATAGTGTGATATATAGTACCACGGAACGGGATAGACACCAGCTGTCTCCACTTGATGTATTCCCAAATACTCTGTCAACAACTGTAACCAATCCAAAACAACTCTCAACGAACTATAACAACTTCTCAACAATTTCCTGCGACTCCTCGAACTTACGAACGGCACCTTTCGACTTCCTGCGGTTTCTCATCTCTCGCTCTCAGTCAAACACGCAACTACTTATACGATTTCGGCTAGTCCATTCTCACAGAGGTTGTCACGATTCTCGCCATAACGTAAAGAAACTAGCAGCCGTCACTCGAACAGTTGCTGAATTGTGCCTCTACAAGTCAACGATCTCTGGACAGGTCAATGTCCAACATTTAGAAAAAAAAAAACAATCAATTCTCTGAAAAAAAGCACTCGATCCTATGATATTTTGGTTGAGATATATTAACCTGAGACTGAAATACTTGTAACAAAGCTCCCTACACCGTTAATGCTAATCTAGACGCGAGAAGAGATACCAGCAGGTCTCAGAGGAGCAACCATTATTGCTAACTCCTAGAGAAGCAAATCATATTATGGCAGCCACAGCGGAATCTTGCTTTTACCAACTGCTGGTAAAAATTCTGTTTCGAATTCTGCTCACCTCACTCAACTCCTAATAGGTGACACATTGACCCATCTCAATCTGGTTTTCAACCTCCTATAGATATAACTGTAGAGGCACATGAGCTAGTGGTTAGAGCAGCGGACTCGCAGTCGAGTGATCGAGGGTTCGAATCTCAAACTGGGCGAAACTCCACGCGGCTCCGGTAGAAGGTAAAGGCAAACTTCTGCTGACACTTTCGCCACAACTTTCTCTCACTCTTTCCTCCTGCATCTAGCAGGCATGGTTCGAGAAGGAACAAAGAACAAACAACAACATAGATGCAACTAATATGACCCTCTCTCTCCAGCTACAAGAAAAGTTAACTAACTGTTGTACATGGTTTTCTATGATCCTGTTAAAGCAGTCGATTCTTAAATATTGAAGCACTATTTACAGAAATTCATTGAAATTACACAGCTTCTGCTCCCGCACAATATGAAAGCTAAAGTTGGAAGCCAGACTTCCACAACAGTTTACTGCAAGAAGTGAAGTTTAGCAGGGAGACGTAACTGGTTTTCTGCTCTTTCCTTTAATCTCAGCTGTATTTGAAACTTAAGAATATACAGTGACAGAACAGACGGAGAAATGTCAGCACCTCCATGGAAGCCAATAAATTCTGTATCGAAACCATGATTTAGCATTATCAGCCTCGATGGACTGGCCATACCTAAAGGAAATTTGGAAAGTAGGCAACCGATATGTAGAAACGTGAATCTTTAGGCAATAACCAACACAAGTGAAGATGGAACCAATATTTCGACACAACCAGAACCAAACATCTGAACAATAAATGCGAGAAAAAACATTAACCTGTGATCTCTTGTTTGTTTGTCTGTAAACCTATCCACTCGGCTATCATTGCCCTAGTGACTGATTACTTTCTTCAACAAAGAAAACGATTCAAAAGTTAGTTACTGAATAACTTATTAATTGAAATCATCCGATCATGAATCCAATCTCGATTTTTTCCTTGTCATCAATACAGTTTATGAAATTCGCATTCCTGTCCCTAAACCCATATACAAGATAATAATAATAATGATGATGATGATGATGATGATGATAATAATAATCTTTAAATAAATCTCTACGACAAATTGCAATTTATTCAGAGATTTCAATGTAATCTCTCCTGATTGGTTTAAATCTATTTAAAGATTTGTGTTGACATGGTTTGTTTGTAAATGGCGCTATTTGCATATTACATCATTATCTTCTGTCCATTTTAAATACGTGCAGTAATCACACAGAAAACTTCTGATATGCTTTGAATTAACATTAATTAACTACCATTATAGACTGCATTCTCCCACCCACCTCTTTCTTGTAGTCGAGAACAAACTGATAGCAGAAAAGAATGTTTTTTTCAAATATAAACAAAAAATATTATTCACAAATTTTTGTTTTCACTTTTGTTACTTTAGGCCAAATGTGGAAGTACCACCATGACAGTAGATATTGCGGAATATTTTCGAAGGACCCGGTATTGTTCATCTTGTTCTAGCTTTCTTTCTCTTTTGTTTTTGTTGTCTTGTGTAGTTCGATTCTCCAACGTTTATACCTTCCTTTATTACGGTCAGTCTCTGTCTTCTCTCATGCGGTCACAATGGAACCAACCGTTTCATTGGGATTTTGTTGATGATATTCTTATAATAAAGTTTTGAGTATCCTTTTCCACATTTCAACTTACCGTAGGGCGGTCTTGGAGATCATTGTGCTTTCTAACACGGATCTCGTATCCTACCCAATGCAGCTGCAATTTCAACAGGATAGACTCAACACTAGGCATATTTGCACGTTATTGAGATCTCCTGGTTGGAGATATGGCCTCGTTAAGAAGTGTTCTTCATAGATCGTAACTGGCACAACTAACAGCTCATTAACTTTTTGACAAATAAGTCTAAGCCGAATAACTGGTGGTCTGCTATTGCTGCTGCCGCTACTACTACTACTACTACTACTACTACTACTACTACTACTACTACTACTACTACTACTACTACTACTATTGTTGCTGTCGCTGTTGCTATTGCTGCTCTTGTTGCACAGTAAACTATATTTTGTCGAAAGATTTATATCCCGTTGTTTCCACAGTCGATCACTGAGTTCCCTAAAACGACCAACATCCAGATTGTTGTTATCAGGAATCGTATTTCCAAAATATGTAAACTTCTTCATCACACTTTAGAGGCTGACTCGCGGACATGATGTTCGGAGGTTCATGTTCTAGCACTCCAAGTTTAGAGGCTGATACATGACTTCAGTCTTATTTTACATTTATTGATAGACCTGACAGCTGTTCAATTGTCGTCAACATTCAAAATATGTAATTTTCTTTCTATTTTTAGATAATTAGCTACTAGAGCTGCGGCATCAGTGAAGAAAAAAGGGTTGCATATGCACATGTCATGTTACTATGATATCAAGTCGTTATAATATTAAATATTCTTCATTGGTACCTCCAAAAGAGCTCATTCTACTTCCATTATCTATCTAGCAATTTGTAGCAGTTCATTTTGGCTAGCGGTGCGATAGGGATTCTTCAGCGTCTTCTTTTCCCAATACAAGATTCTCAATCACTTATGTCAAAATCAAGGAAGTGGGGACTTAATTGGTCATAAAATATCGAAACTGATTCTTGACCACAAATTCGTCCGAATTTCCTTTAAAAATCATCCCAGGACTTTCTAGTGGAGAGTTAGGTAGATAACTATAAGCAGACTGTATATTATTTGTTCTGAACCTACCAATCCTTGGAATGCAATATGTCACTAAAAGTTCATTTCGGTATTCTTATTTTCTATGAAAAGTTTGGTGATCTATCTGAAGTGAAAAGACGAACGATTTCGTCTAGCTATTTCTGTCATCGACAAAAGATATAAAGGTGAATGGTTGAAAGGAATGTTTGCTGAAAACTGCTGGAATTTCTGGTTAGAATTTCCAGCATTAAAGTTGTGCTAATAGCAGAAACATTTGACCTTTTCCTAATGCTCAATCATTACAGAGCAAAGCGTAGTAAAGTGAATTATTATAATATCATTATAATATCATTTATGTCAACTATTCATTGATTGAAGTAGTGACATAAACACAAGAAACTGCAGGGACAACTTAAGGTTGTTGCAAACTCTTTTGAAGATTACTGCAGTTATTGTAATGCTGGGAACGCTTTCGTAGGTTTATTAAGGTCATTTCTCCCCACAGCCTGTACGCTTCACCTGAGCGGAGCAGTGAGAACTGAAGTTGCCTTCGCCTACAGAAGGGTTCTATCTGGGGGTCTCTTGTCAACCACAGCTACTGTGAACTACTCTTAGCTGTCACGCACAGCTATCTTCTTGGTGGCTTCTCCCGTTGTTTGGATTCCAAACTTATGCAGGCAACAGTGCACCAATCTATGCTGGAAAACAGTGGTAACCGACTTCAAGGGTAATGAGGCTGAGTTCCATCCGTTGATAAGGTATCATCAACTAAGTCCTAATATTTGGCTTTCTTAAGAAATGTCAAGTTTGTCTTCTCAAGGCACACTGAATTCAACCACAATTTTTGTTTATTCACTCCTGGATAGAAGGAATATGTCTGGTTTGAGCGTTGTTACTCCCATTTTCTCTAGAAAGATGAGTGTCTTACAAATTCATTTGCATCTCTCAGTCTGAGGTTTAATTCAAAATAGAAAATGGGTCCCCCACAACTGCTTTAAATTTCGGAGTTTTATCACCTGTTCTTAGGAATCTGATACCTTTGGGTGGTAATACCTGTTGTTTGCTGGCCTGTCTATTTGACAATTTCTATAATGACCTTGTTGTACCTCTTCTTGTATCGGTTTTCTCCTATTGCTCTGGGGTATAACGTGATTCATAACGTGATTCAGATTTCAAAACGCTGCGCCATATTGTTTGCTGGATAAGTCGTTTTCTTTGTCTCAATTTTAAGGTTATTTGGGGATAGCAAAAAGAGAGCGACAACATATGGAAAGACAATTTCCCCCAGTTAGTACACCAAGGTTTCCTCCCAACTGAAGTATCTGATCCTACTGTGTTCTGCACCATGAACCCTGTCTTGCTGCTTGCATTAGTACTGCTCTAGGCGCTGTAGTCCTAGTTGTCCTAGCCGTTCTTGAGAGAGTACTCCAACAATCTCTGGACTCTTCCAGTACGTTTCCGCTTCCTTTACTGCTTCCTGGGGTCTCCATTTCCTGCCAATCTTTATGGTCTTGTTGGCATGTCTGATTTTGTCAATGTATAGAATGCTCTTACCTTAGATTCTTTGGAATTGGTAAACAGAACTTTGAAAATTTTGCTGTACAGGTTGTATAGCCAAGTTGGGAAAACGTTCCGGCCACATGCTGGAGAATTTACAGCACAATCTCTTCATCTGTATCACGGTGAAGTCATGTGGTCACTGTAATTTGGATACAGTACTATACAAGAAGCACCACGCATTAATCCTCCCAAGCAGCTGGCTTTTGTCAGCCTTACTTTCAGGATATTCTGGCTATTAAATTTCGCTGGATCGAATTTCTTACATGACCATGTGCCCATCTTTACATGAGACCTGAGGTCCCGCTGTAATCCTCGGATTCATGGTGCTGTGAATTTTATGTCATCCATGAAAGCTTTGCAGGATGGATACCCTGTATTATCATCAGTTTCTGGACCTCTAGCATGTTTTCTTCCCATGTATAGCAGGACTACGGATATTGTACAACTTGCCATAATGGCTTTTTCAAGTCTCTGTTACTTAGTGATGAAATTTCCCACGGTGAGCCTCATCTTCAGCAAATCCATGTACAACATTGTGAGCTTGACTACTGCTTCTGGTATTTGATCCTACTCTAACGTACATTGGATTAGCTGGTGAAGTACATTTAGTGATTTGGTGAGATCTAACTAGAACATTGAAAGTGAGTTGTTATTCCTCTTTGCCTCCTTAGTGATGTGCATACCCTTTTTTGATACTCATATCAATGCTCTTGGCGGCGAGTAGATATGTTGTTAATATTTTGTCACTGATTGACCAAAAAATCTCTCGAAACTCATCAAGTCCGGCTGAATTTTCTTCTTTTCAGACAAAATAACCCTAGGTAAGTTTTCAGAGCCAAGATTTCTTTCTTCTTCCTGGTCGTTCGTAAAAGTCTTACTAGCGTCTTCAACAACAGTAAGCAGTTTTTGTAAATCTTGTAAGTGATGTCGGATGGTTCTGCAACAGATCCTGTTTTGCCACCACTGTCCTCACTTCATTGAGAGTGCAGTTTGCAATTTTGAAATGAATGTGAAGGCTTGAGCGTTTGCAGTGAGAAATGACAAACTTCCAGGGGAATATCTCTTCCGAGGCTACCGTGTATTGTTGCTACTGTACCCTCCGTCCCTTCCCTGGAATATACCACCCTCCCGATTTTTGGCTTTCCGTGGAGGTCAACTGTGAACTGCAATGAGTTTTAAAATAGGCCTTCCTCTATCTTTTTCTGGAATGGTATTAAAACTAAATTTTCTAAATTTTGGTTATAGGTGAAAAGCAGAACAACGTAAATGATTTAGACATCCTCAAAGATCATATGGATTGTTATGCTACACGTAAACTCTGTTAAAATAAAAATGTAGTCATTTGAAAGGTTGGAACATCAGATATCCCCACCTAATGGAAATCAATATATCAAAATCGAATTTTCATTAAATCCTGCATGAAAAGCTGATTTAAGATATGATAGGCCATTAGTTATTTGAAATGTAATGAACACCGCCAGACAATGTTTGCTGACACCGGTATATGGCCAAGATAAATTAATTCCGCCAGGATTTGAGTTTCAAGATATAAAAGGACTTTAAATATTGTTTAGTATTGAATCCGCTGTACTAAAACTGTATTATCCAATAAGTTTTATATTGCTTTCTAATATTGGCACAAAGCTGGAAGGGTAAGATCGATTAAATCGATCTTGATATGTAACTGTTTAGCCAGTTCCCCGCTTTATAAAAAGGCAATCCAGTCTTTGAAGTCTGCGTAGAAACGGTTACCGTTATGTACTAGGGTCGATTCTATTAAAGTCTTTGGTTTTATTCAAGTGGATCAGAATCCGACCAAAACCAGGTATATTACCTACAGTCATGGATGTTTCTCATGAGGTGGAAGTTGTGATGGATATACCTGTGTCTTCGCAGTTTCTACAACAATGGTGAAGACAAGAGCCAACAACTTTGCTAGTAACTTTACTAAAATACTATGTTCAAAAGAATTATGGGGAAGGGCTTTTCCCTGAAATATCTTAGAACATTAAAAATTCAACTTCTTTGGAGAAATTTACGAAATCTGGTGCAAACTTACTCAATGCTAAGGTTTACAGGTTTATGATCAGTTCTCGGACATGCTGCTACCGCTCAGACATGGTATTACTGCTGCTCCTACTTCTTAATTCGTAGAAGCCATCGCCACCACATTCCAGCAATTTCATCCTCACCAACTTTCAGCAAAAATACTGGGTGGAGGTAGCACTTCCCTCTCCATTCTCACTTTCAATGAAATCTGTTTATTGATCGACATGAGTATATCTCTTGTGATCATATTTCGGCAAAAGAATTTGAGAAGTTTAGAAAAAATGGGGCATATCAAGGCGGTTACAATAGTAGTGATTGTAGGAGCACCAGGAATGATAAAAAGGAACTGAACATTTTTTGAGAATGATCCTAGTTTATCCTTGCAAGTACAAAAGAAGTGCAAAAGATTGTTTTAGCTGGTACTTCACACGCATTCAGAAGAGTATTGTCTCTGTGAGAACGATTACCTTCCATGTAAATGAATTTGGCTGTGTAGTAAGAAGCCTGCTTCCCAAACCACATGATTCCGGGTTCAATCTCACTGCGTGGTACCTTGGGCAAGTGTCTTTTACTGGACCCTCGGACCGACCAAAGCCACGAGAGTGGATTTGGTAGACAGAAACCCGTTGTATATATATATATATATATATATATATATATATATATAAAGATAAGCAGAGTTAGCGGTTATAGTAACCTACTAAGGGATAAAAATATCCGTACTTACTATCGGTATCAGTTACCTGGGCATGGGTATACAGGCACACTATGCTCATAGGGTACAGATAACAACAGAATAAACAAAAGTTTATCAGGAATCAAATTTAAATAATCAGAAAATGGAGAAAACTTTAGATCAACAAACAAATTGAACCACATCTGTAGATTATTTTTTAATGCAAAACCTGACATAACATTTCTATGACATAATATTTCTTACGACCGTTTCCGCTTCCAATGCCGGTCTGTACTTACGAAAGAACTTCGAAAATAATATTCGTCATCTTCATAGGACATTCGATCTAGTACATGGAGCTTCATCAGAGTGAATACAAATGCATAAAATAAAATAAACGAAGGAAAGAGGGAATAAGACTATATTAAAATCATACCATCTTCCAACGTGGAGCTTTGAAGTCGATAGGCAAAAGAATGATCTAGTAGTGATCTAGGGAATATTTACGAGTTATTTCTATATAAAGGAGGAACCAGGATGTTTGAAAAGTAGTGAAATGAAGTTAGCACCACTAAGATAAGACAAGAAAATTACCAATATGTCTAGAAAAAGAATAGCACTTATGTTATCGTAAATAGTGCTAGTTAATATTTATCCAAAAACAAAAACGTAGGGTTCTTATAATGGTGTACTTACTGAAATATTGTAGAGACTACCACCTGTTGTCCGCAATGGAATTGACCAAAGTCTGTCCATCACTACGTTTGATCAATTATATTTGAACCAAGGGCAAAAGTTAAAACCGTTTCATGGGATATGTAAGTAAAGAAAACGAAGCTGTAAATAAAGGGTGCGGGGGAGACGACTATGATATAAGTGGTACGAGGTCGCTTATGGCCTTCTGCAACTTCTCAACATAACATAAATGGGAATAAAATAAATAGATAAATACTGTCAGTCAATATGTTATAATTTTTATTTATACTCAAGGAGAGACAACTAGTACAGGAGGTGCATACGAATAGAATAACCTACTCAAAATAATGCTAAATTTTACATCCTAGATAGCCAATAAAATTCCAAGTGGTGGTAATAATGGACAAACAAGTAAATGTGTACACGTACCTAGGAAAATTCCACCCAATAGGTACACGAAAGGGCAAAAGCACAAAACCACAAACATTTAAGTGATTAAAATTTAAAATCAAATCACATGCTAATTAATACCATGGATACAATCTCCATGTTCCAACACATTTTACTAAATATTTGGTAAGAATGTTACTAAGATCATAGATCTTAGTAAAGTTCAGAAAAATTCATAACAACAACAATAACAATAATGACGATAATAATAATAATAATGATGATAATAATAATAATAATAATAATAATAATAATAATAATAATAATAATAATAATAACAAATAATGCAATAGAAAGTTGTTACTTGAAACTTTCAAATGTCGAAAAATAATAGTAGTGATGACGATGGTGACGAACGTCACCATACCTTTATGAGAGATAGGAGTTTCCGAAGAACATGAAACTGGACCTTTAAGGACGGGCCTCTCGCTCGGCAGTGGTTCAATAAAGATGCAGACTGACCACAGCTGTTATCCTAATACTATATCAGCAGATAAGAGAGCAAAGAGGAGAAAGTAGACCAGCGAAGATAACAGGATAGTGATGCAATATTACTTAGAAAGTGAACATAAAAGAAGAGGCTATAGAAAACGGATGTTAACACTTTGAGTAAAGGAAGGTATGTTTAAAGTGGTTGAGGAGAGATTAGTTGATCAAGCTAATGCTATTAGGAGAAGAAAGTGGATGACAGAATTGGAGGTAGAAGAGATCACAAGAGAACTGGAAAAGAAAGACCAGGCAATAAGGAAGACAAACAACAATATATAAGTGATACATCTCAAACCAAAGAACCTAAAGGAAAAAATAATAATAGCGCTACCAATGAGGAAGGGACAACTGGGACCAACGTCCTATGTAATTTAAGTGAAGAAGATCAGAAGATTTTAGATGATTTGTAGGAAATAATGAGTAAGAAGAAAAAGATTGCCAGCATTAAGAGGCACCAACAGAAGGACGCTGCTAGCAATGATCAGGAAAGTAGACTCTGTTATCAGTAGGATAGACACTAAAAATATAGGAGACGCTAACTTATTGATCTATGCAGGAGGGGTAGTAGTCACCAGAAGATCAGATATTTCACAGGGAAAGATTAAAAAAGAGCAAATGAAGAAAAGGAAACTACAAAATAAAGTGAAGACTTTAAGACAAGATCTGAGTAGAATAGAAACCTGGAAAACAAACAAGTTAGGAAACACAAGATGCAAATCTTCCCTCGAGAAAAGATACTTAGACAAAAAGAAAGGATTTGGGACAGTAATAGAAGAGTTGAAACAGCGTATCATAGCAGTAGCAGACAAGCTCTCCAGATATCAGAAAAGAATAGATCAGTATCAACAGAATAGTTTCTTTGAGACAGATCAAAAGAGATTTTATAACCAAATAAATAGTGGAGAACGAAGTACTGAAGATGAGATACCTAATGCAGAAGAAACTAAAAAGTTCTGGAGTAATATTTGGGACAAGCCAGTCAATTATAATGGAGATGCAGTATGGTTAAAGAGAGTGAAGGAAGAAGTAGTGAGAAGCAGCCAAATCTAAGATTAACTAGTGTATTAATGAGTAAAGTGTTAAGAAAAATGCTGAATTGGAAGGGTCCAGGAACAGATTTAGTTCAATGGAGAGGCTGAGGGAACAACTTCAGGATTGCTTTAATGGAGGAATAATACCAGATTGGATGACTAGAGGGAGAACAATACTCATTATGAAAGACAAAAGAAAGGGTAATACAGCTAGCAACTATAGACCAGTAACTTTCTTACCGTTAGTGTGGAAGCTGTTGACAGGAATACTCTCAGAAAACATTTACCAGCACCTTGACAACCAAAATTTACTGCCAGAAGAACAGAAAGGTTGCAAGAATAAGGCTAGAGGAACGCACGATCTATTATATATAGACGAAACAGTTCTAAATGAAGTGAAAACTAGAAAGAAAAATCTATTAATAGTATGGACAGATTACAGGAAAGCCTATGACATGATCCCACACTCATGGATAAGTGAATGTTTGAGCATATTCAGTATAGCAGACAACATAAGGGAATTGATTCACTTTAGCATGAAGAAATGGAAAGTAAACCTCTACTCAGGTGACACACTCTGAGGGAAAGTTAATATCAAAAGAGGAATTTCCCAGATGGACTCGATGTCCCCTTTAATATTTTTCTTATGTTTAATTTCCGTCAGTTTAGTATTAAGGAAGGCAAAGGCAGGGTATCAGTTCAAAAATAGTTATGGAAAAACTAACCATTTGCTCAACATGGATGATCTGAAGTTTTTAGTAAGAATGAAAAAGAGATAGATTCCTTAATACAGACTGTAAGACTCGCCAGAAAAGATATAGACATGGAATTTTGCATAGATGGAATTTTGTGCAATATTAGTCATGAGAAGTGGCCAGGTAGTCAACAGCGAAGGCATCCAATTACTAGATGGCCAGGCATTAAAATCATTGAAAGGAGGAGAAAGTTATAAGTATCTAGGAGTATTAGAATCTGACAGGGTACTAACTACAGAAACGAACGCGAAAATTGAGAAGGAGTACATCAGAAGGGTGACGAAGCTAATGTAATCTAAGCTAAATGGTTTGAATCTAGTGAAGGTTGTAAATACTTGGGCACTATCATTACTTAGAAACTTAGCAGCTTTTGCAGATTGGACAAAAACTGAATTAGCAACGCTAGACAGAAGAACTAGGAAGGAAGTCAATATGAATAGAGGACTCCACCTAAGGGCAGGAGTAGCAGGATTATATCTACCTAGAATGGAAAACGGAAGAGGGTTAATATCAGTAGAAGATTGAGTGGAATTAGGTAGAGTAGATATAGACTCCTATGTGGGTAATAGTGCAGAAAGTTTATTAAAAACGGCTAGAGTCACAGCAAGATATAGAGAAACCAAAAACCCAAACGAAATTTAAAAAAACAGAGAAAAGAACAGAAATTATCTATCTTGCAGGAGAACGTGCTGTATGGTAGATTCTCAAAGATAGTTGCAGCAAATAGTAATAGTGAGACATAATTATTGTTACAGAAAGAAAAGTTGAAGAGAGAGACAGAAAGTTTGTCAGTAGCAGCACAAGATCGAACATTAAGGACTAAATATATAAAAGCCAAGATGGACAAAAACCAAGTTTACTCTCAATGAGTATTATGCAAATCAAAAGAGGAAAGCGTCACTCATATAGTAAGAGAATGTAGCATGCTGGCACAGAAAGAATAAAGGAAAAGACATGACAATCTAGGGCGAGCGATCCACTGGGAGCTATATAGAAAGCTAGGACTTGAACATACTGATAAATAGTATGAACACGAACCTAGTACAGTAGAAGAAAATAAGATGTTGTGGTACATTCAAATTCAGACTGACAGAGAAGATAGAAAACCTGATTTGGTAGTAGTAGATAAAGAGAATTGAAAGTGCCAAATAATTGATTTTACAGTACCAAATGATGAAAACATTAATATGAGAGTTATAGAAAAAACAGCAAAGTACCAGGACCTAGCTAGGACCAAGCTAGGACCTAGCTATTGAATTACAAAGACTATAGAAAGTGCGGGTAAATTGTATCCCAGTAGTTATAGGTGCATTAGAAACTATCCGTAAAGATCCGAACAGATGGATAGAGGAAATAGGCATAAAACCCAGTTTAGTGCAGCTCCAGGAACCAGTGTTATTAAGGACAGCTAGGATACTTAGGAGGGTTCTTGGCATCTAAGGTTATTTACTGTAACCTAAAAGGCGGGTTCTTGGCATCTAAGCCTACTTGTTGTAGCCCGATGCTAGGATTCTTTTCTTTTCCTTTCTACTATAGGCACAAGGCCTGAAATTTTGAGTGGAGGGTGCCAGTCGCAATTGGTACTTAATTTATCGAACCCGAAAGGACGAAAGGCAAAGTCGACCTCGGTGGAATTAGAACTCAGAACGTAGCGACAGACGAATACCGGTAAGCATTTCGCCCAACCTGCTAACGATTCTGCCAGCTCGCCGCCATTTTTCTTTTCTTTTTCCAACAGTCTAATCCGTTAAGTGTATATGAAAACAACAACAGCAGCAGCAACAACAACAACAACAATAACAATGACAATAATAATAACCACAACCATAATGATAATAATAATGGTTTCTGATTTAGGCGTAAGATACAAGTAATTGACTAGTACTTTATTTTATCAACTTTGAAAAGGTGAAAGGCAAAGCTGACGAGATTTGGAATGACCACTACAAAGTATTTTGTCCGACGCTCAACAGATTCTCGCAGCTTGTAAGGCAGACACAAAACTTTGAACAAGGATGTGGTCGGAAGAAAATAATGTAATAATAGCAATAATAATGAAGGAACGAAATATTACGATACGGTGGGAGTGGACGACGTACTTTAGTAGGCATATAACCAGAAAAAACAATTTGAAAGGACTGAAACCAGACAAAAAAAAAACAAAAAAAAAACACGTTATTGAACTGAACTAAACATAGCGGTACAACCATGGTGGTACAAACATGATGGTATAAACATAGCTGTTAGTGATTTCAGTATGTTAGACTTACAGATGGGGTTTATTATTAGAAGAACAAATTGGAAGAAAAAATCAAAACTAAGTTGAGACGAAAGTTTCTTTATAACCACGAGACGTTTAATGTCTCAAGGAATTGTCATATTAATAACATGTATCACTTCTTTTAAGCGATGCTACGTCATATTGATCTCATTAAGAGAGGTCACATACTATAAAGGCCATTAAAGAACGTCAAAGGAAATTTAATATACTTCTTGATGACAATAAAATATCCAGTCTTTGGCAGCTGGGCGTATACGCAGGAAATACCTGCAATCAAAATAAACAGAAATAGCTACGCACGCACACACACACACACACACACACACACACACACACACACACACACACACACACACACGCACGCACGCACGCACGCACACACACACACACACACACACACACACACACACACAGACGTCTGTATGTATGTATGTATTATGTATATATAGGCGCAGGGGTGGCTGTCTGGTAGGTAGTTTGCTTACCATCCACATGGTTCCGGGTTCAGTCCCACTGGGTGGCAGTTTGGGCGAATGTCTTCTACTATCGCCTCGGGCCGACCAAAGTCTTGGTAGACGGAAACTGAAATATATGTGTATATTTGTGTGTTTGTGTTTGTCCCCCTACCATCGCTTGACAACCGATGTTAGTGTGTTTACGTTGCCGTAACTTAGTGGTTCAGCAAAAGAGACCGATAGAATAAGTACTAGGCTTACATAGAATAAATTCTGGCGTCAACTTGTTCGACTAAAGGCGTTGCTTCAGCATGGCCGCAGTCTAATGACTGAAACAAATAAAAAATGAATATATATGTATGCACACACACATATAGTCTGTCTATATATATATATATATATATATATATACTGAGAGAGAGAGAAAGATAGATAGATAGATAGATAGAGAGAGAGAGATAGAGAGATAAAGATAGAGAGAAAAAGAGAGAGAGAGAAGAGGACAGAGATAGATAAACAGATGGGAAGAAAGAATGACTTTGGACAGCGGACAGAACTATGAAGAAAGAAACATTTACTTCCAAGTCATAAAAAGAAGTTGAGGAAGGGAAGAGATGAGGTTGTGACTATGAAAGGTAGACTTCGATAAAATAAGTTGCGCTAATAATATATTAGCATCGAGTCAATCGACCAGTTTTTATAGTCTCATTCTTAGACAAACTGTTTTCTGTCTTACACAAACAAAATTATTATCATAGTCACTATTCCTATCACACTTCAGCCATACCCACAAAATCACCAGCAAACCAATGAAGGATTCTTTATGTGGTTGCTTGGCTTGCTAGAAATAGCATCCAAATCTCCGTCAAGCTACATTCTACCATCTTCAAAATGGAGGAACATATTAGATAAGGTAGGCTGAAATAATTAATCTCAGATTAACGTAATCTAGTTATGTATGATCTAATCATGACCTTCCCCAAGACAAGATTGTAGGGGTTGTATCAAGGAGGGCGAGATAACACTGACAGCAACTCCTCCTTGTCCTCCTCCTCCTCCTCCTCCTCCTCCTCCTCCCCCTCCTCCTCCTCCTCCTCCTCCACCACCTTCTCCTCCTCCTCCTCCTCCTACTACTACTACATATGAGCATCTCCACCAACACCTCTCCCCCTCTTCACCGTGACCGGTGCCACCGTGACCGGTGCCACCGTGACCGGTGCCACCGTGACCGGTGCCACCGTGACCGGTGCCACCATGACCGGTGCCGCCGTGACCTGTACCGCCGCGACTGGTGCCGCCGTGACCGGTGCCGCCGCGACCGGTGCCGCTACTTCCACCGCTGCCGCCGCTACTGCCGCTTCCACCGCTGCCGTTATCTTCTTACAGACTCCGTATATTCCAATAAATCATTAACGATATCAGTCGAAAAAATATAGGAAGTCGTTACACTACTGATTTATCTTTCTGAGGACGTTCAGAATGTGATCCATGTGACTAGTTTCTAGTTTCGTCAAGCGAAGACTATTCATATTGTAGCTAATGTAAGAATACTATATTATATATATATACACAGGGTTTACAAATTGAAACTCTGCTAATTTGCATAACAATGTAAGCGCTGACAGAGTCAATTAATTCACGATGCACCACAAAATATTTTGGGTTTATTTGAAAGAATCATTAATTATTTAAGGAACGTCAATTTTTTTTTATCTCACCTTTATGAATGCGTTAAAGCACCCACATTGCCAATGCAAGCAGTTTTGAAAATTAGACTACTTTTCTTGAGTCCTTGTTTCTATACATTATGCATAGCTTTAAGTTACAACTGATTTCATGGTAGGGGTGGGATTCTTTCTCTAATGAACGTTAAACAAAATTGGTTGTTCTTAGGTAAATATAAATCAGTACTACTTACTACCATATTTGCTTTACACACACACACACACACACACACACATACACAAAGAGTAAGAGAGAGAGAGAGAGAGAGAGAGAGAAAGAGAGAGAGAGAGAGAGAGAGAGAGGAGGGGAAAGATAGAGAGAAGTTAAAAATTGTGAGTTTATTTCAAGTTACATTGTAAGTTGTCTCTCCCAAAAATTCTCGCTTAGTGTACCATGACTTAATAAACTTACTATTACAATCATTATTTTCTCTTCATTATGATAACCATCATTATTCTTATCATCATTGTCTCTATAATTCTTCTTGATTCTAAGTTCGAAATCTGAAAATTTTAGCATGTGCACACACATGAACAAGTTTCTTTTATCGTATTGGAAAACACCACCCGCTCTAGTTTGAGTTGCTGTCTCGCAGACTTTGACATATTTTCTGTTATTTTGTTGTAAATCAGTTGTATTTAACGAACTTTCCGCAATCAGGGGAGACGAGAATCTTAGTTTTCTTGATTCCGTTTCCTGTTTTACGTTCCAATTTTTGCACTAAACTTCTTCACATTTTTTCTACGTTATTTCTTATTTCGTCCAGTGTGTTTGTTTTTAAAATATATATAACGCATAAACGGAGCCTGAAGTATTGCTTTAAGATACATGGCGCATTTTATAGATATTCCTGTTCAAATATCATAACAGCATGAAACTATTAGTTGTCACATGGATCCCATTCTGAACGTCTTCAGAAAGATAAAGCAGTAGTGTAACCACTTCCTATACTTTTTCGACTGATATCGTTAATGATTTATTGGAATATACGGAGTCTGTAAGAACTATTCGGTTGTGTATTTAAAATTATATATATATATACTCTCCGTTAATCCAAATGCACGCTGGACCGCCCACATACCCCAATGGACCTTTTGACTGGCGAATATTGATAAATATCTTTCAGTTGAACATTCGTTATTTCCAAATTTAATGTTATATCGCCTGAAGAAATGAACGCATGCACAAAGACCCACCCTATGTCCATTGATATTACATATTGAACAGTAATCATCTCAGGAAATCGGACTATGGTCACAAAATACATGTCATTTGTAGAAACGCGAGTAGCGATAGATTAAAACATTTACAAATTCCATCCATGGATTATTATTATCCTTATATATATATATATATATATATATATATATATATATATATATATATATATATATATATATATATATATATATATATATATATATATATCAATAAATACTTGTATAAGTCAATATATATAAGTATAGAGAGCTGCTAAGTTTCGTATTGTCAAATAGAAGACCCGGCTCGAATGTTTGCTACAAATGAGCTCCTGTAAAGAAACCCAAAGTCCAGGTGGTCGAGTTAAACAAGAACATTCTCACGTCAGATAGAGTCGAAGGTTCTGATGTTTTTTTTTTTTACATAGGTAGCTCATCGTTTCAGTTTTCGAAGCCAATACATAACCATTACTCTACATTTAGACATATCAATAAGCGCAACAATACTGGGCTTAGTAAATTAATCTTGTCTCTAAAGGAACATAATAAACAGTTCGATTTGGAATGAAAAATTTTATCTAGATCCTTCTCATATGACAAAGTAAATCTTTTTGCCCACTCCGTAACGAAGAACAATTCCTCATCCTTTTCTCGGAGAATACTCTTGTAAACACGTTTAAAGAGTGCGTTTATTATTGTAAACATTGATAAAAACATACCTTTACTTCCTAAAAGTAATTTCTACCAATCTCTAAAATTCAACCTTTAGCTGTCTTCTTACATTTCATTTCCACTACATATATCTATTTCCACGTTTTTAAGCTTTATTCCCATTCATCTATCACTATATTTCTCCACTCTTAATTTTCTGTTAATTTCTTTCTTTCTTTTCCTTCTCTAAATTACCTTTGACGTTAAATCTATTAACAGTTTTAAAAAAAATAACTTGCCAGCGTTCCCCTTCATCATATACGCAGTAATCGCATTCGGTTAAAATGGCTTATTGATGTGTTTTGTTTCTCTTTTTTTCCCTGATGAGATGATTGCATTGTTTTACATCATTTTTATTCCCTCTGGAATAATATCAATGTTTTTCTCGAAACATATGTTGGAAGTAGAAATGATGTGACTCCATTTTTTAATTTATATATATATATATATATATATATATTCTGTTTCTCACTCCTCCAATGCTTCCTAAGTTTTTCTCTGTCTTCCAATGAAGAACTAATATCCGGAATGTTAAGACTCTTCCTTTCTTTCAAGCGTTAACCTAATACAGTATTTGTTAAAAGTTGTTTATCCCGTGTTGTATTTTTTCTTTCTTGTTTGTACCATTTATAATACATATATGTACACAAGCTCACACAGTATTTTTCATTTGTTATATTTACTTTACATGAAGTATTACAATGTTACGTTCTTTGATTATTTCCTTTGAAAACACGTTCATCGTTTCCACATAACCTATGGTGGCATTGCTGTTTCCAAAGTTTATTTTCTTTTCTCTATTAGTAATTTTACTCGCGTATCTATGTTAAAATGAACTGCTTGGCGGAGGTCTGCGGAGGATGACTATTGGGATCGACTCATAAAGCTCAGGCTTTGCTCCCTCCACCGCTGCTGTGAGCTCTATATCATCTATATGATGTGGAAAATATTCCATTCATTGTCCATCTTTAAAATCCGACCGAGGCTTGGCCCCCGCGCCATCCGTCCTCTGCAGAAATGTTCGTGTCGTATCACAGCACTATGACAGAACTATTTTCCCGTCAATTAGCCATGCTCTCTTCAACATCGTGCCAGACACACATAAAGGAGGAAAGTGAATTCACGGCGTTCAAATGATCCCTAGATGATTACCCCCAAGAAATACCAGATAAACCACCTACACCCAGATATGTCTCTGAAAACAATAACCGTCTGCTTGAATGGGCTACGGTTCCCCAGAGCTGACTGTGTATCTCTTCCAGGTGATGCTATCAAATTAGACTTGGTCTGAGTCAACTTCGGCCGAAACTTATCTAAGTAATCTAATTTATGCTGTAACCTTTTAATCAAAGCATGACAACATGGGTAGAGGCTGATATCTTAACATTTTTGATGGTCTTAAGTATAAAAAAGTATTAAAGATTTATATAGAACTACATCCAGAGTATGTCTATAAGCTATTGTGTTTAGACCTGGTTTCTATCCTCAAACTGTTCCGTTTTGTAGATGCAGTTTTTTTTTAATAAAGCACTCTGAAATTAGAAAATCAAAAATTTGCAACAATCTCGATCCCATGAGTATCGGATAATGGATTTTCAACTGTGTAAAGGAATTGATTGTGGTGATCGTAGTTTTGACAGTGATTGTGGTGAAAGCAGAGACAGTGTTGATGATGACGATGGTCGAAATAAGTATGAGAGGAGGTTATGTTTTTGCCGGCGTTGGTTTGGGGAATTTGGCGATTTTCAGCATGGGTGGAAATGAGCTGCTTGGCGGAGGTCTGCGCTCTCCGAGTGCTTTTCTAGTTATATATTTTAATAATTTACTTTTACTCTTATACACTTTAATTGACTATTATTATCATTATCATTGAATTTAAATATAAATATTAATATCAAGTAATGCGCAAATGAACATACACGATCGCACAAGTATTAAACATACTTTTATATCTAAATATAAATGATAGTATAATTACCTTGATAACATTCTACCAACATGAATACATACTTGAGAACTTATATAATAACTTAGGATGAAAACACACACTTATATGTATATATAAACACATACACATGTTAATACATAAACATAGTCATCCGTACTTATTTAATATGTATATATGCATTTAAACATATATATAAGCACACATGCATACACATATGAACAAAAATTTATTTCAATTTCACTTTCGTATAATCTATTTTATTTATTTCATCTTATTTTAACGTTATTTTATTATATATTTATATTATGTTTATTTATAATTGTTTTGTTTTTGCTCTTATATATCTTAAGTAACTTAGAAAGAAACATACACGCATGCACATGCATATTGATGTATAAACTATTGACATTCATAGTTGTTGCGAGTATATCTATATTGATAATCTACTCCTGGATAGTTAAACTGCAATCTTTTCTGCGGGACTATTCGTGACGCATATGGGGGTAATTTGAGGAGGGATACGGAATTTACTAGTCGATATAAATTTGGAGATGATGATTTTTCTTATGTGATATTTGATGTCGCATGGTCAAATGTACATGGGTAGCATTTTCAGATTGATAATTTAGATATCATGCTGAAGAGTGAAATGAATTTTTATAAAATTATAAACACGAAACGTCGTACATGATTAACTAACGGCAGGTTTGTTTTGTTTATTTTTCCTCTTTTGTTCTATGTGAGCCATGAATATCGCTATACGATGGAGACTTAATTGTAGTTAGAATTAGTAGTTTAACTGCTATTTCTAAAGTTTAAGTATGTTGGTGAAGCAACTTTTGCTGATCCCTATATTATGTTTATAATTATAAATGTTTTACCGATAAAGGTTTTTTGCATACTGAACTACTTGGCAAAATTGTTAATTATTAATTTATTAATTAGTTGACAATTCCCTGCCCTCTATCTATCTATCTATCTATCTATCTATCTATCTATCTATCTATCTATCTATCTATCTATCTATCTATCTATCTATCTATCTATCTATCTATCTCCCCCCCCTCTCTCTCTCTCTCTATATATATATATATATACATTATAATAAAAAAGTAAAACCATTAATAATTTTACCTGGTAGCCAGTGCGGAAATAAAAACCACATAGGTAAATTTTACAAAATGTTTTATAATTATATACATAATTATAACAAGGGATCGGCTTTATGACTCACTATGCACTGCAGAAATAGACGCTAAAGCCCCTATTACCACCTTAAAATCTCCGAGAATATAAATTTACTCTATGATTGAAACTGTATTTACTGTGGTCTAGATCTTAACACACTGCACGTGGGTATAAAAGAAAGATGTGAATTCTACTAAATAGTTTATTTTTACGAGTGTGGATGGATATTGTTCATGCGATGTCGCTGATCACATGCCTATTTTGAGATACTTGTAAATTTATGCTATGGAACACTGTCACTGATGAGAGTTGTAAGTAACTTTAAGCTTGAAACACGATCTTGTACGCAGTTAGCCGAACCTTTACTCACCTACAATATAGTGTGTTATTCTCGGAGATTTTAAGATGGTAACAGGGGCTTTAGCGTCTGTTTCTGCAGTGCGTGGTGAGGCGTAAAGCCGATCCCTTGTTATAATTATATATATAATTATAAAATATTATATATATATATATATATATATATATATATATATATATATATATATATATATATTATTGAAAGATTGAAAAAACCAAATAATGCAAATTGATTTTAAGATGAGGAAACGTAAACTAAAAGTAAGTTACATGGTAATCTTTGGTCTTATATGTATCCAATATTCCGGGACATACAAGTCCCGTCTTCAGGGTTAAAAAGTAACTGTCCTTGGTAAGATGTTTTTGTCGAAGATAAAATAATTCTATGATTATATTTAAATTTTCAAGTATTTCTCTTCGTGAATATTAGTGACGTCAATTATTAACTTATCGCTCCACAAATCAATTTTCATCACCTCTTTTTTAATATGTAGCAAATGTGCCTGTGTGTGTATGTCATGTTACGTTTTGCGTGCCTAACCCCAATCTATTATTTACCAAAGTTTCCTTGGTATTTTTACATTTATCAATGTGTTTTTTGAATGAGGATGCGCGTGTGTTGAGATGTTCCTTAATGCGAGCATGCAAAGTTTGAGTTGTTCTGCCTATATAAAACGCCTTACATTTGTTGCATTCTATTTGGCATACTACATGTGTCCGCTGGCACATACTTGTATCGCGGATAGGACAGTTAGTTAATGAGCATTGATTTTTGTCTCTAGATTGCATTTTATTCAGGTATCTGCGCAGAGAGGGGTCGGAGTGTGCTAATTGTATGTCTAGTCCTACGTTGCGTATGGCTCTACGAATTGCTGTGGTTATGCTTTTATTGAAATGTGGTAATTTCATGAAACAGGTGTTAAAGAAGGTCTTATGTCTGCGGCGCTTTTGGTTTTTAATTCGGTTTATTGTGGATGTTGGGTATCCATTCAGCCTCTGTGAAGTGTGCGATGTGAGAAATCTGGTCCTCAACTTTGCTACATTTATTCTTGATACGTGCTAGTTCATTTCGTATGTATCCCGTTTTAGCACCGAGGGGTAGGGCTGACCTATAATTCACAAACAGTTCTCTACTGGCAGCTTTATTATAGACGTTGGTGTATATATTGCCTCTCTTTGTTATTTTAAGCTGGAGGTCTAGTAGAGATAAAGAACCATCTTTATCGGGCTGTTCAGTGGTAAATATTATGTTACTGTCTATGCTTGAGAATGTCGTGGATATTTGGTCGGCCTCTTCACGAGATGAAGTGATGATAAGTATATCATCTCTGTATCTAGTGAAGAAAACACAGGAGCGACGTTCTAGTCGGTTCATGTAAATAATGGCTAGAAGGCCTGGAAGACTGGATCCCATGGGCAGACCCGTTGTTTGCATGTATATGTGGTGGTGGAAAGTGAAATAAGAATTTTCTACGACGACCGCTAGCAGTTGATGTATGTCCTGTGGAGTGACGTCATAGCAATATATATTATATGAACTGATGCATTCCGTTACTAAGTTGACGGCTGGAAGAGCGGGTACTGTCGTGTAGAGGGAAGCAACGTCAAGGCTAAATGCACATCTGTTGAGTATAAGTTGTACGGGTTCTATTCTGAGTAGTCTTCGTATGACCTCGTCGGAGCTGCTGACATGTCCAGGAAAAGTGTGAAGTATAGGCTTGAGTATCTGGGAGAAGAACCAGGAGATTTTATAGAGGGTTCCTTCTATACTAGAGACAATTGGTCTAATCTGTAGATTCATACTAGTCTTCTGAGTTGTAATGAGGTAATAGAATGTTGGTAACCTGCTGTTTCTGATGATGGGGTTGTGTTTATATTTGTTAGGGAGTTGCCTACGTCTGCATATATCTGTCCATGTGGTGTTGACGTGGTCTTCTATCTGTTGAGCAGTAATGTTTGTCACTTCTGCATATAGTGCACCGTTGTTAAGGTGCTCATATGCTAAGTTGTTATATGTGTTTCTCGAGGTGACACAGAATTCTTTCCCCCTGCCGGAAGGGAGGTATACAAGGTCCTTCTCTCGCATGTTGTTTAGAAGGAGGCGTTCTTTTAAGAAGAGGTTAGGGTGTATTTTCTTATGTTGTCTTAATGTTTTCAAAATAGACTGCTTAAGTCTAGAGAGTTTTAGGTTAAGTTCTTGGTTGATCGGCGGTGGAGAAAGTGGGTGGTCTAAGTGGTATATAGGAAATTTATTGTTGTTCATAGTAGTAGTAATAGTAGTGTTTAATACGGAGAGCCATTTGAGTTGATAGGCATCTCGGCAAAAGTTGGTCTCAAGATTTAGCATCATCTTGTCGTCTAGTTGTGTTAATATAAATTTTGGGCCAAAGCTGAGAAGTTTAAGTTCTTCCTGGGATAGAGATCCAAACCTCCAGCCCTTCTCTGCGCGGATACCTGAATAAAAAGCAATCTAGAGACGCGATACAGGAATGTGCCAGCGGACACATGTAGTGTACCGAATAGAATGCAACAAATGTAAGACGTTTTATATAGGCAGCACAACTCGAACTTTGCATACCCGCATTAAGGAATATCTCAAAACACGCGCATCCTCATTCAAAAAACACATTGATAAATGTAAAAATACCAACAAACAAATTAAAGTTACTATTAAAGCCAATGATAGAAATCTCGGCAACTTAAGAATTAAGGAAGCTTTGATTATCTATAAATTAAACTCACAAATATATAATAGATTGGAGCTAGGCACGCAGTACGTAACATGACATACACACAGGCACATTTGCTACATATTAGAAAAGAGGTGATGAACATTGATTTGTGGAGCGATAAGGTAATAACTGACGTCACTAACATTCACGAAGAAGAGAAACGCTTGAAAATTCAGATATAATCAGAGAATTATTTTATCTTCGACAAAAAACATCTTACCAAGGACAGTTCCTTTTTAACCCCGAAGAAGGGACTTGTATGTCCCGAAACATTGGATACATATAAGACCAAAGATTACAAGGTAACGTACTTTTAGTTTACGTTACCTCATCTTAAAATCTATTTGCATTGTTTGGCCTTTTAAATCTTTCAACATTATATTCCATATACAATGCTTCAAGCGAACTATAAAATCTTATAATACACACACACACACACACACACACACACACACACACACACACACACACACACACACACACACACACACACACACACACACACATATGACGTGCAGTGAATTTATGGAAAGAAGTCCCATAAAACTCATCAGTTTAGTTAAAAATGGAGAAGACAAGTTATTAAAATATATAAGAGAATTTTAATTCTTGCAGAATATATTTCCTTAATATGTAATATACCTATAATTTAATTGTATTTTATTTTATTTGCATAACCTTAGAATTACACATATTTTACTGCTGATATATGCACACATGTATGCACATAGTGTACTTCTTGGTGTCTTACATGCCTACAACCATGTGTGAATATCTAGGTATGGAGCTTATATGTCATGTGTGTGTATATATCTATTGATTTGTGTTTGTTTACTTTATGTTCGTACTAACATGTATTTTTTATATGAACGTGTGTATTTGCGTATATAGGTACGTTTCGCATATAAATATATATATATTGGAAGGTTTGGAGGTGATGTACAGAAATTATATAGAAAAAAATTAAGGTACTCAGAAATCTGGATGTTTGTACATTTACAGATTTTTATTAATGTCACATATTAAATAAAGCGCTTTTCACCTAGTCGTGTAGGATTTTCAAATTGTTTTTCAAAAACAATTCGAAAATCCTACACGACTAGGTGAAAAGCGCTTTATTTAATATGTGACATTAATAAAAATCTGTAAATGTACAAACATCCAGATTTCTGAGTACCTTAATTTTTCTCTCTCTCTCTCTCTCTCTCTCTCTCTCTCTCTCTCTCTCTCTCTCTCTCTCTCTCTCTCTATATATATATATATATATATATATATATATATATATATATATATATATATATATATATATATATATATATATGCTACTTGTTATGTGTGTGTATTTATATCTAAATGTATCCCTTCTCTCTTTGCACCAGTATGTGTATGTTTTTGTACAGTGTTTCTTTTTTTATGTATATCTTAATCATAAAAGAACTAGAATTCCAATATCTATATATACTAATATACAAATATGCCTCTACGTATGAGTAAACATACAAACACTTTTCTCCTTATAAGATCATTTTTCTACAACATGTATAAATTTTTGTACACTTATGTGCATTCTCCTACTCGTATATTTTCTTATATACATAACCGACAATACTCTCCCATTACTTGAATATCACTACTACCCTACTACCATTGCATATCCCTCTCACATAATACTAAGCTAGTTTTTTTTACCTCTCAATAAATTTTTTATTTATACTAAAACACAGCTACTGTATAATCTTAACTATTTTCGAGTTTTATTTATTTTTTTCTGCCTTATATTTAATATATACTAACGAATATTAGTTTTTATGCAAACATAAGTCTTTCTTATACATCAAATTCTCTCTTTAACCATTTTTACCTCTCTAATACTTGTTTACGTTAACTATCTAGTATTTGCTCTTTATATACTATTTCCTCAAGATTAACTCTATTCTCATGTATAAAAATATTTTTAAAATACATCTCACTACGTAATGTTTTCTACTGTCACCTCATATCTTAATTCAAATATAGTAGTGCCTTTCCATTGGACATTTGTAATATATTTTTTATGCCCTACACTACTTATTTGGAGGTAAAATTTCTAATCTCCTTACTCATCTATAGAGGGAACGTCTCTGATACCTCTTTACTTATATTTTCAAATAACCGGTATAGCCCTTAGTTATAGTTAATATCCAACATGACTCACGTCTCTTTTTCACAATGATAAAGATATTTATCTCCTAGATTCAATTCTTCTGCTATATTCTTTCTCAAGTTCATTGTAATTTTGTTTATACTTACTGCACTGAAGAGTGCAATGATATATATAGTTAAATTAATTAAATTAATTAAATTAATTTAATCGTATAAAAAGGTTTGAATGGTACAACAATGCACTATAATACAAAAAAAATGGACTATATACCTGTTGTAATTTAGTTATCTATAGTTCGATGATATTTCGGAATACAATTCCTTCTTCAGATATTCTTAGATGGAGTCGCTGCTATAATCTGTTTTCCAACGGTTTTTCTTTTTTTGGAAGCGTCTCAGTAGCAGTCTCACGAAGAAGCTCCTTCCGGAATTCTTTATGAGAAGTGCGTGAGGTCAGCTATGTCTCAATCTCGTGTGTGTTGGTACATCTGTAGCGCTGCTTCTAAGTTATGTGTTATACGTGCAGCTTCCCTTTTTCCCTTCTTTTTTGCCCTCTTCTTTTTGTTATAAACAATACATGTGCTTCAAGCGAACTACAATACTCTCCTAATCATATTCAATTCAATCATGAATTTGCATTATTTTTATATCTCTATACGAAACGATCGTCTGCAATCATTAAAATTCTCTTATATAGTTTAACAACTTGTCTACTCCATTTTTAGCTAAATTGATGAGTTTTATGGGACTTCTTTCCATAAATTCACCACACATCATATGCAAGTATTACTTTCATGCCTTCGTAAGTTTACACCTGTAAACTACCAGCAAAATATGAAGAATCAACGTTAGAAACCCTTTTTGGAAATCTCCAAATTAAAGGACGAATCTACATTCAATCTTTTTACATCTATATTACAATTATCAATATTAATAACCTGTTATTAATAAGAAATTGATTTCTAATAAAATAAAGATAAAATGGAGAAGATTGAAATGGAAACATCTCTTAAGGACGTACCTTTGCCTACCTGTAAGGAGTACATTAAGGATATAATAGCTAAAATTCCATGATCTCACCAGAAGAATGAGATGGAAGGCTCCATTCTTTGACAAAGAAAATAGTGCAGAAGGAAAATTAGCCAATAAAACAAACGAAGAACTCATAAAAATTAGAAGCAGTATTAAATCCCGGAAATCCCACCAGCAAACCGTATATTAGAGAATTTTGAAGACGATCTATGGAATCTACTTAAAAATATTAAGTTTAAGAAAAACGTTCTCAGTAATAAACACCTACGTAATTTGAAGCATAAAGTTAACGAACTTCAAAAATTGATAATACCGGAAATCTATACAACGTAGATCTATACCATAATCTCCTACAAATAAAGTACAAAGAAATATATGATAATAACCAAAGATGTTCTTAAATCTATTAATATTAAAGACAAAAAATAATGAGTCAATACCGAATTGATGACGTAACTGAAGTTTATGAACCATCTAGACCTAGAATTAACCTAAAAGACCACAAGCCTAACTTTCTTACTGATCCAAAGGTAGTGCTTATCTGTCCTTGCAAATCTGACCTTGCAAATCTGACATCGGAAAACTTAGCAAAATTATCATAGACAAATACCTAAAATTATTGAAATCCAAAATAAAACTCCACCTGTGGTCAAAAACACTAGATGCAATTAACTGGTTTACTAATCTACAAGATAAGAAAAATGTAAATTCATCCAGCTGGACATATACACAACTATTACCAGTCCGTTAATCCCATCTTACTAAATAAGGCACTTATCTTCGCCAAGAATAAGACTAAATTTTCAATGAAAGAAATAAAAATTATACTTGAAGCTAGAAAGGCTATAATATTTAATGAAGGTAAATATTGGACCAGGAAAGACACACCAGACTGTTTCGATGTATCCATGGGCGTGCAAGATTCCGCAGAGGTAACCGATTTAGTCGGGATTTACCTACTACACCAACTTAAAGAAGAATTCCCTGAATTAGAAGGTGGACTTTACCGGGACGACGCTCTATTCTTAGTTAGGAACACCTCCAACAGAAAACCTGAACTCTACAAAAAAAAGACAACATAGCTTTTTAAAAAACCAACGACTATCTGTTACTATTGAAAATGATAACAACTTTGTTAATGTCCTAAACGTTAACTTCAATCTCAATACTTCCACCCACCAACCTTACCATAAACCTAACACGAATATCACATACATAAACGCACAAAGTAACCATCCAAATAACATTATAAAAAACCTGACCACTAACATAGAGAGAAGAAATATTTAACAAACATAAATACTACTATAACCTAGTATTTAAGAAGGTAGGTTATAAATATGAAATTAAGTATAATAAAAACGACAGCATCAATACTAATAATATCAAATATTATCTTGAAACGAATAACGTATATAATACTAGTGAATCTAAGTCACCTAAACGTATCTAAGTCACCTAAACGAATCTAAGTCACCTAAAAGTGAATCTAAGTCACTTAAACGAATAATGTAGATAATATTACTGAATCTAAGTCACATAAACGTATAACAAAAACTCTTAATAATAGTCATCAACATAATATTAGCAAAAACACGAAAATCACAACTACAGTAAACGTACTAATAAACTTAATCAATACGAGCACCACAACCATAACTTTACTAACGGAAAAAATAAAATAAATTTTAGTAATTCCCACCTTACTAACCACACTAATATTAATAAACCTAAGAATACTAACAACAGCCACCAAAACTGTATAATTATAGATAAAAATAGGAACATTAAGCCAATAAACAGAAAAATGAGAATACTCTAAACTCACGAAATTCATTCAATTATATACATAACCGTAGAACTCAAATTAAAAGATGGGAATAGAATAGCAAAAAAAGAAACCAATAACTTGTGTGAGAATAGCTGAACCCCCAAACACAACCCAACATTCCAATAAAGCAAACATCTAAAATGTAACTTCATTAGATCCATTAAAATGATAATTAATAAAAACTTCCAAAACTCTAAATGTGCTAAAATATTTGATAATAAAAAAATTAGATTTAGATTTTCAGTTTCTCCAAATCTATTTAGGATAATTTCTTCTTTTAACAATAAGAAACTGGATCTATTCTATAATTTAAAAAAAACTACAATAACCGTACCTAATACCTCCATTAATCCTATAATTAACAACTACAATACTGATAAGAACCATAACTCCATTATCCCCCACAAAAATATAGACATCACACTATAGTACCACCCACTAATTCAAATTGTATTTGTAGAGACTCAAATACCTGTGAAGTAGATAAAAATTGTTAAATGAAAGAAGTTGTATACCAAGCAACTATTATTACTCAGGATTCCTCTAGATACATATACGTGGGTTGCACAAAAAATTCAGTTAAATCGAGAATTTATAATCAAAGATCTTCTTTTAGGGACCATAGAAAAGAGAATGGTACAGGTCTATCTAAAAACAATTTGGCACCTCAAAACAAACAATATTGATTTCTCGATCTCTTGGAAAAATCCTATAATAGTAAAATTTGTAGGTTGTGTTTGGAGGAAAGCTATAACATAATGAGAATGAAGGGATGAAAAAGTTTTCTCATGTAAACACATGACCAAATTCCTATTCATCAATCTTAAATAATTCTTCACTCTCCTCTTGCTTAGATTAGTTTTTTTTTTAAATATATCTATACGTCACACATTTCTATGGAGTACAATTACTCATCACATCCCCTTTACATCACCATATCTTACACTAACTTTGTACTTTTCATTTAACATTTCCTTCTAGCAATTGCATGAACCACCATGGTATGTGTATATTTTTGTACGGTGTTTCTTTTTTATGTATACCCTAATCATAAAAGAACTAGAATTCCAATATCTATATATACTAATGTGCAAATATCCCTCTACTAACGTTTGAGTAAACATACAAACACCTTTCTCCTTATAAGATCATTTTTCTACATGTATAAATTTTTGTACACTTATGTGCACTCCCCTACTCGTATATTTTCTTATATACATAACCGACAATACTCTCCCATTACTTGAATATCACTAGTACCCTACTACCACTGCATATCCCTCTCACATAATACTAAGTTAGTTTTTTTTTACCTCTTAATAATTTTTTTATTTATACTAAAACACAGCTACTGTATAACCTTACACAGCAATACATAAATAAAATAAACCTTTATTTATTTACTATTTTCATTTCCAGCTCATTTATCTCTCCTACATTGATTTATTTATTTTTCCGTATTCCTACCTTTATTCCCTATTTCAACTTCACTTCTCCCATCTTTATAGTCACAGCAAGTATATACTTTTTAAATTGTAATATTAACAACTATTTTTCGAGTTTTATTCATTTTTTCTGCTTTATATTTAATATATACTAACGAATATTAGTTTTTATGCAAACATAAGTCTTTCTTATACATCATATTCTCTCTTTAACCCCTTTACCTCTCTAATACTTGTTTACGTTAACTATCTAGTATTTGCTCTTTATATACTATCTCCTCAAGGTTAACTTTATTCTCATGCATAAAAATCACACAACGTAATGTTTTCAACTGTCAGTTCATTTGAAGTGTGAAAAAATCTCAAACAAACGGCGTTATAAAACAAGAAGTGAAGTGTAAAATTGTGTTATCTTCTCTCAGTGCAAGTAGACCAAATAAGTTCGTTGTTGATGATGGTGATTGTATGTCTCATAACTAATTGGTTGCGTAAACATCTCTACAGATTTGCCTTCGAGTTCTGTATCAAAAGATTGTATACTCTCTTACGGCTCCTCTTTAACTTAAGTAAATCCTCGAAAAAATTTGAATTTAAGTCTGCAGGCTAAACTGGTGGCCTTTATGGAGTCGTTTCTTCTGCTTAAAAACACCCTCAAATTACACCCACCCTCTTGTAAATAGATGGGAGCTATGTATGCGGGTATTTTAAAAATAACTCACGGAGTGACGACCGTACCCTGGAAAGGCATAGAACCCATTCAGCCACGCCGCCAGGGATACGGCGGGGTCATGCGACTTCAGCATGGCAGATTGTGAAGAGCACAACCGAGTCAACGGTGTTTCTTGCATTGATGCTGAGCAAAGGAATACTAGATCAGCGGTCAGGATCGCCAAGCTTTATCAAGAGAGTAACTGCAACGCATCCACAAAGGTAGTGTTCATTGTTACGTATTCAGCTAATAAAATATTCATTATGATTCAAGCTCTCACTTCAAATTCATACCGCTGAATAATAGAGTTTGATGACGACAGATAGTCACGGGAATCTGTAGAAGCAGCGTGATTGGATGATGATGAACACTGCATAATGTAGCTTTAAATGTGCCTTGATTGTAACGTTTCTGACCCCGCATCAGCTCAATCGTGTTGGTGCGAATAGCCGATAAAGAAATACTCCTGTAGCTTCTATCAACCTGTTTTTCTGTCTCATGAAACTTATAACACTCGACTGAAGTTTCTGAAAGTTGTCTTTGCTTATGACAACAAACGCTTGACCGATTGGCAAACGGTCCAGCTTCCTTATCACTCATTGAATTAAGAGTGAAGAAACGCGATAAAAGGAAGAATATAAGTATATTCTAGGAAAATCTGTCAAGTATGTAAAGATATCAGTGATACTGAATTTATCATAAACGTAGTGAATGACTCATGTATACTATTACCACAAAGAATGTGACTTTAGTGACGTTGGTTGCAAGTGAATTTAAAAATAACGTCAGGATTACCTGTTAGAATATTTTACAATATCTTAGCTATTAGTTATTTAAATTTTTCAAATGTTGATTTAATACAAATTTAAGCCTATATATTTTAAAGCAGTTTCTAATAAATGGTTAATATATTAAGAATTTCTTACACATGTCTTCCATTCAATTCTAGATTAATGCAGCAACATTTAACATTATGTTTAACAATGATGTTAAATTCGATATATTTAATAGCTTCTAGTTTGATTATTCTGTAATAAACCCTCGCCATCACAGCCCCACCCCACACGTGGAGATTTAATGTGCTTATATTTATTAGAAAGAATTCTTAAAAAGAAATAGATGATCGACAAAGGTTGATGGATGACAGAAAATGTCTCTTTACATTCTGATTTTAAATATTGCCCGGATCGATTTTAACTTCATTTTTCAGAAGTCGATAAACGCAGTACCCGTTATATAATGAAGTAGGGTGCTTAAATTTGTGGCTTTCAACCAATATGACAAATTAAACTTTGTACATGCCATGTCTTTCATATGAGGCTGAAATACGTGTTCACAGCTGTCTTCTGGTCTTCAGAAAAAAGTTATATTTGTCTTAGGGCAACAACAAGTTAATTTAAGAGATTTATTGTTGATTTCTCCAGATCATTTGGCTTCGGTTACAGTTACCACTAAGCGTTCGATTACTATCGAAGCATAAATAGTTTCGATAAATCAAGAGAAGATTACGTATGCTATTTAGTACAGTTTCCTTCAATTTCGTTGTTTAAATGACTAAGTTATTACTCTTGGCTCATTTTAGGTTTTAAGAATATACACATAATTGTTTCAGCCATGTTAGTTGATTACATCGAGTCCAGTGTTCAACTGGTACTTCTTTTTCTCAACTCCAAAACGACGAAATGCAAAGTCGAGCTAAGTGGAGTTTGAGCGCAGAACACAAAAAGCCGAAAGAAATTCCGTTAGGCATTTAACTCGACGCGCTAACGATTATGCTTGCTCACCACCATAATGATAATAATAATAATAATAATAATAATAATAATAATAATAATAAAATTACAAACAGATTAAATAATACCGGTATTATTTCACCCAAGAATAACAACCGAGAAGTGCGTACTGTAAGCTTGTTACGCAAAAAGTACGAAGATCTGAACGTGCAAAACAAACTGACAACAGAAATAAACGGACCGATACCCTACGAAAACGACGACCGTCAAAATAAAGGGCCGGACGTTGTTCCTCATGTCCCGCAAACAAAACCAAAATGGCATAAATGGACACGTGAGGAATACATTTCGATCCTACACGCCTATTTTACAACAGTGTTCTACCCAAAAAACGAAAACGCAACAACACATACATATAAAATATGGAAGAAAAATAATCTATTCAGACAAATACATAACAAAAACACCAGGACTCACAAATATATATAACATACAGAAAATTGCACTACTGGGCACTGCACACATCCTACGCAAAACACTTTGAATACAGTAACCATAAGAGCATCACAGCAAACCACAGCACATACCCAAGGCACACAGAGCTGCGCTCGGTAGTGAAGTGAAAGTACGTTATAAAAATAAAACTACTGAATAATAATAATAATAATAATAATAATAATAATAATAATAATAATAATAATAATAATAATAATAATAAGGACTACTACGTACTGTGAAAGGATTCAGTGATGATATCGGGATGGAGTTTGACCTTGAAAAGTGTGCCAAAGCCACTTTTAAGAAAGGGAAACTGGTAAAGTCAAGTTCAATAGAATTAGATGTCGAAACAGTAATAAAAGGAACTTGAGCAGGAACAAACCTATAAATATCTAGGAATAAATGAAGGCTCTGGTATCCAGCATGCAAGCATGAAAGAGAAGGTTAGGAAGGAATGTTATAGAAGAGTTCGAGCAGTTCTGAAGTCTGAGCTGAATACATATAATAAGGTGTTAGCCATAAATTCTTTAGCAGTCCCAGTTGTTCTTTATAGCTTCAATGTGCTCAACTGGAATACCAGTGAAATAATGAAAATTGAAAAATCCGCAAGCTACTGACTTGTAATGAGATGCACCATCCAAAGGCAGGCATGGATCGTCTTTACCTTCCCAGAGCTTAGGGAGGTCGAGGCTTGATCCAGCTTGAACTTACGTACAAAACCATCACAATCGGACTGGCCAAATACCTTGAAACAACCAACGATTGGATGCTGAAACTTGTTTAAAAACATGAAAGACCGAAAAAACTTCACTCTATTCTGAAAGAGAGCAGAAATTCGCTACTGATCTCTTAGATACCTACCAGATTGATCAGGTTGAAGTAAATGCGCCAACTGCTGCTGCAAAGAAAATAAAATTAATTGCAAAGACAAAAGCATATGGAAAATTAGCTAGCAAATGGGAACAGAAACCTCTGCATGGCAAGTATGTGACCCGTAGCAAACAAGCTGATGTCGACCAGAAACACACGCATCAATGGTTACGAAGCTCAGGACTAAAAGCAGAGAGTGAAGGTTTCATATTGGCTGCTCAAGACCAAAGCTTATTAATCCGGAACTACCAAGCCAATGTGATAAAAAATGGAGCTGGCCCAAAATGCCGATTCTGTAACGATGAAATTGAAACTATAGATCACCTAATCTCAGGGTGTAGAGTCTTAGCACCTGTAGAATATAAAGCAATTATAAAATCAAAAGCGCTGACAAATGGTATAAACACCATCCTGAAGCTGTTACTGAGGGAGAAAACGTATCGATTCTCTGGGACTTCCCCGTACATACCGACAAAACTATAAAAGCTAATAAACCGGATATTATTATAAAAGATCAGACAAAGAAGACGTGTTTATTAATTGACATGAGTATTCCCAGCGATCATAATATAGCGGCGAAAGAATTTGACAAGATCAGTAAATATAAACACTTGCCAATAGAAATTGAAAAAATGTGGCATCTCAAGGCGACTACCGTACCAGTGATTGTAGGATCTCTAGGAATGATAAAAAAAAGGTACTGAAACCGATTTGAAAATGATACCAGGCTTACCATCCCTACAGGAAGTACAAAAAATCGTGTTAACTGGAACGATTCATGTACTGAGAAGAGCATTATCGCTGTGAAAACAACATTCATTCGTGAATTTATAGGCATAATACCAACTTGAACTTCTAATTTGTTGTCTCTTGAGGTCTCTGGGTGAGACTTGGGTTCAACTTGTACAAATACAAAGCAAAAGTCAGACATATAATAATAATAATAATAATAATAATAATAATAATAATAATAATTATAATAATTATTGAAAAGAGGAAAATGAGTTAAAAGTAGCAATATAACACTAGATAAAGCCAATGAAATAAGAGAACTAGACGAAAGCCAACCATATAAGTATTTAGGAGTCAATGAACTAGATAGGATACAACATACACAAATGAAAGAAAAAAAATAAAGAAAGAGTACTATAGACGAGTTAGATCAATACTAAAAACAGAGCTCAATGCTAAAAACAAGATAATGGGTATCAACACTTTAGCTGTCCCAGTTATAAGCTACAGCTACAACATTCTTAACTGGACACTAAACGAACTATGTAAAATAGACAGGAAAACAAGAAAAATAATGACAGGATATAGGATGCACCACCCAAAATCTGACATAGAAAGGCTATATATACAACGCACAGAATGCGGCAGGGGTCTTATACAGCTAGAAAACTATTATAAAATAACCACCATAGGACTGCAAAAATACCTACTCCAGAAGCAAGGGAAACTAATACAAATAGCCACAAAACACGAGCAAAACAAAAAACTGTTTTCAGTATTTAAGGAAGCTGACAAATACAAACAAGAAATCAATCTACGTAACAAATACGAAGAAGAAGAAGAAGAAGAAACAACAAAAGCTATAAAACAAATGAAATCCAAACTAAAACTAGAACAGCAACGGACCATGATAAAACGATGGCAAGAAAAGCCCCTACATGGTAAATACTGGGCTAAACTAAATGCGAAAGAAATAGACAGAGAAAAATCCCAGCAATGGCTGAGAAGCTCAGGACTCAAAGCAGAGACTGAAGGATTTTTAATTGCTGCACAAGACCAGAGCCTCCCCACCAGAAATTACCAAAAACACATAATGAAAAGAAATATAACAAGTAACTGTAGAATATGTGGAGATGGACAAGAAACAATAAATCATATTATCTCTGGCTGCCCAGTCCTGGCTAAGAAAGAATATATTCACAGACACGACAGAGCTGGGACCTATATATACTGGAAGCTATGCCAACACTATGGAATAACAACAGAAAAAAGATGGTATAAACACACGCCAGAAAAGGTCACAGAAAACGAGAAAGCAACCATACTCTGGGATATGCCAATACACACAGATAGAGAAATTAAGGCAAATAGACCAGATATAGTTGTCAAAGATCATGAAGAAAAAAAATGCTTTCTAATTGATGTATCAATACCAGCAGATGACAACGTTTCTCTGAAAGAAATGGAAAAACTTTCAAAATACAAAGACCTGGAAATAGAGATAACTCGAATGTGGAATCTAAAAACAGAAACAATTCCTATCATAGTAGGTGCCTTAGGTATAATAAAAAAATATTCAGACAAATACATAACAAAAACACCAGGACTTACAAATATATATAACATACAGAAAATTGCACTACTGGGTACTGCACACATTCTACGCAAAACACTTTCAATACAGTAAACATAAGAGCACCACAGCAAACCACAGCACATACCCAAGGCGCACAGAGCTGCGCTCGGTGGTGAAGTGAAAGCACGTTATAAAAATAAAACTACTGAACAATAATAATAATAATAATAATGATGATGACGACGACGACAACAACAACAACAACAACAACAACAACAACAACAACAACAACAACAACAACAACAACAACAATAATAATAATAATAATAATAATAATAATAATAATAATAATAAAAGAATGATTAAGAAAGCAAATGTGGAAGGAGGCTACAAAATAAAGTGAAGACTTTAAGACAAGATCTGGAAAAGAAACAAGTTAGGAAATACAAGATGCAAATCTTCCCTCGAGAAAATATACTTAGATAAAAAGAAAGGATTTGGGACAGTAATAGAAGAGATGAAACAGCGTATCACAGCGGTAGCAGGCAAGCTCTCCAGATATCAGAAAAGAATAGATCAGTATCAACAGAATAGATTATTTGAGACAGACCAGAGGGGATTTTTATAACTAAATAAATAGTAGAGGAGAGAGTACTGAAGATGAGATACCTAATGCAGAAGCTAGAAAGTTCTGGAGTAATATTTGGAATAAACCAGTCATTCATAATGGAGATGCAGTATGGCTAAAGAAAGTGAGAGAAGAAGTAGTGAGTAAGAAGCAGCCAGATCTAAGATTAACTAGTGAATTAATGAGTAAAGTGTTAGGAAAGATGCCGAATTGGAAAGGCCCAGGACCAGATTCAGTTCAAGGGTACTGACTAAAGAATTTTAGCAGTTTACATGGGAGGCTGAGGGAACAACTTCAGGATTACCTTAATGGAGGAATAATGCTAGATTGGATAACTAGGAGGACAATACTCGTCATGAAAGAGCAAGGGTAATACAGTTAGCAATTATAGGCCAGTCACTTGCTTATCATTAGTATGGAAGCTGTTAACAGGAATGCTTTCAGAAAGCATTCACGAGCACCTTGACAACCAGAATTTATTGCCTGAAGAACTGAAAGGTTGCAGGAAGAAGGCTAAATGAATGCTTGATCTATTATACATAAACAAAGCAGTTCTAAATGAAGTAAAACCTAGAAAGAAAAATCTAACAATAGCATGGGTAGATTATAAGAATGGTTTTGTGAATGTTTGAGTATATTCAGTATAGCACACACCATAAGAGAATTAATTAGCGTTAGCATGAAGAAATGGAAAGAAGATCTCTATTCAGATGACACACTCTTAGGGAAAGTTAATATCAAAAGAGGAATTTTTTAGGAGGACTCGATGTCCCCTTTAATATTTGTCTTATGTTTGATCCCCTTCAGTTTAGTATTAAGGAAGGCAAAGACAGGATATCAGTTCAAAAATAGTATTCGTTTATTCTTTTACTTGTTTCAGTCATTTGACTGTGGCCATGCTGGAGCGCCACCTTTAGTCGAACAAATCGACCCCAAGACTTATTTTTTGTACTTATTCTATCGGTTTCTTTTGCCGAACTGCTAAGCTACGGGGACGTAAACACACCAACATCGGTTGTCAAGCGATGGTGGAGGGACAGACACAGACACAAATAACAAACACACACATACATACAGACATATATATATATATATATATATATATATATATATATATATATATATATACGACGGACTTTCAGTTTCCGCCTACCAAATCCACTCACAAGGCTTTGGTCGGCCCGAGGCTATAGTAGAAGACACTTGCCCAAGGTGCCACGTAGTGGGGCTGATTCCAGAACCATGTGGTTGGGAAGCGAGCTCCTTACCACACAGCCACTCCTGCGCTTATAGTAATGGAAAAATTAACCATTTGCTCGACATGGATGATTTGAAGCTTTTTAGTAAGAATGAAAAAGAGATAGATTCCTTAGTAGAGACTGTAAGACACTTCAGCGAAGATATAGGCATGGAATTTTGCATTAGGTAATTGTGCAATATTAGTCATGGGAAGGGGCAAGGTAGTCAACAGCGAAGGCATCCAATTACCAGATGACCGGACATTAAAATCATTGAAAGAAGGAGAGAGTTATATGTATCTAGGAGTATTAGAATCTGACAGAGTGCTAACTACAGAAATGAAAGAGAAAATTGAGGAGTATATCAGAAGTGCGAGGAAGCTAATGAAATTAAAGCTAAATGGTCCGAATCTAGTGATGGCTGTAAATACTTGGGCAGTATCATTACTTAGATACTCAGCAACTTTTGTAGATTGGACGAAAACTGAATTAGTAAACAAGACAGAAGAACTAGGAAGGAATTTAATATGAATGGAGGACTTCACCCAAGGGCAGGAGCAGCAAGATTATACTTTCCTAGAAAGGAAGGTGGAAGAAGGTCAACATCATCAGAAAACTGCGTGGAGTTTGCTATAGAAGATATGGACTCCTATGTGGATAATAGTGAAGAAAGTTTATTAAAAGTTTATTAAAAGCTGCTAGAGTCACAACAAGATGTAGGGAAACAAAAAAAAACCCCCAAAACCAAACAAACAAACAAAAAAAAAAACAAGCGAAGTTAAAAATCAGAAAAAAGAACAAAAGTTATCTGACTTGCAGGAGATGGTTTTGCGTTGTATATTTCCCAAAGATAGTTATAGCAAATAGCTGTAGTGAGACATGATTATTGTTGCAGGAAGGAAAGCCGAAGAGGGAGATAGAAAGTTTGTCAGCAGCTGCACAAAATCAACCATTAAGGACTATTTGGATAAAAGTGGAGGCGCAATGGCCCAGTGGTTAGGGCAGCGGACTCGCTGTCATAGGATCGCGGTTTCGATTTCCAGACCGGGCGTTGTGAGTGTTTATTGAGCGAAAAAACCTAAAGCTCCACGAGGCTCTGCGGGGGATGGTGGCGAACCTTGCTGTACTCTTTCAACACAACTTTATCTCACTCTTACTTCCTGTTTCTGTTGTGCCTGTAATTCAAAGGGTCAGCCTTGTCACACTGTATCACGCTGAATCTCCCCGAGAACTACGTTAAGGGTACACGTGTCTGTGGAGTGCTTAGCCACTTGCACGTTAATTTCACGAGCAGGCTGTTCCGCTGATCGGATCAACTGGAACCCTCGACGTCGTAAGCGACGGAGTGCCAACAACAACGGATAAAAGCCAAGATAGACAAAAACCAAGTAGATTCCCAATGTTGATTATGCAAATCAAAAGAGGAAAGCGTTACTCACATAGTAAGTAAATGTAGCATGATGGCACAGAAAAATACAAGAAAAGACATGACAATCTAGTGATAATAATCCAGTGAGAGCTATGTAGAAAGCTAGGATTTGAACATACTGATAAATGGCATGAGCGCGAACCTAGTAAAGTACTAGAAAGTAAGAAATATAAGATGTGGGAATTCAACGTTCAAACTGACTGAGTAATGGAAGCTAAGAGGCCTGATTTAGTATTAGTAAAGAGGATAGAAAGTGCCAGATAATAGATTTTACTGTCCCAAATGATGAAAACATTAGTATGAGAAATATAGAAAAACAGCGAAGTACCAGGATCTAGTTATTGAATTACAGAGACTATGGAAAGAGCGGGTAAAATGTATCCCAGTAGTTATAGGTACATCGAGAACTATCCTTAAAGATCTGAATAGACGGATAAAGGACATAGGAATAAAACCCAGTTTAATACAGCTTCAGAAAAGAGTTATTTGGGACAGCTATGATACTTAGGAGGATTCTTGGCATCTAAGTTTACTTGTTTGCCGATGTTAGGAATTTTTCTTTTCCAACAGTCTAATATGTTGTGTGTATATGAATAATAATAATAATAATAATAATATTTCGGCATTATAAAATCAAAACTGCTGACAAATGGTATAAGCACCACTTTGAGGCTGTAACTGAGGAAGTAAATGTAACGATTCTTTGGGACTCCCCAGTACAGTACACACAGACAGAACCATCAAAACTAATAAACCGGATATTGTTGTGAAAGGCCAAAACAATGAGGAATCCTTGTTATAATATCTCGGCAAATGAATTCGACAAGCTGAGAAGATATAAAGGTTTGCTTAATGAAATCGAAAGACAAAATGTGGCATCTCAAGACGGTTACAATACCAGTGATTGTAGGAGCATTAGGAATGGTCAAAATAGGAACTGAAAAGTATTTGGGAATGATCTCTGGCTTCTCATCCATACAAAAAGTGCAAAAGATTGTTTTAATTGGTACACCACACGTTTTGAGAAGAGCGTTATCGTGAATTTTCTTTCCTTTCCCCCCTTTTTTCTTTGTTTTCTTTTTTTTCATTTTTTTTTCTTTTCTCTGTTTTCTATTTTGCCTTTTCTTCTATCACATAACTTAACGTTTTAAATGAACAATCTTGTGTGTTTATTTTAACGGCCTTCCGATGTATACAGTGAGTTTGCTTGCTCTAGATGTCTGGAAGAAGACACTCTGCAAGAGATGAAAACAATATTGAAGGAAAAAATTCTGATTTAAGTACTAAGCCAGTAATTTTGATTGATGAGGGTTAAGTCTAAACCACCACCACCACTACTTGTTAGAACTTTACTTTTCAACCTCAAAAGGATGGAGGCTGAATTTGACTATATTCCTCTGGTTTTTATATACAGGGTGCTTAAGATATTTGAGGACAGATTTATGTTTATTAAAACAGATATATAATAGCAAATACTAACTTTATTTATCAAAAAATGTTATGAGGATAAAAATAAATATTCTTTTCTATAATGTTATTCAATAAAGCCACCTCCAGCTTCAACAACTGCTTCTATATGAGATCTAAATCATCTACATGCTCAAATCAAGTGGTCCTGGTTCATTTTGGACTACTTTGACTATAGCAGCTTTCAAAGAATCTTCGGTATTATGGGCGTCTCAATAACGACCAACATGTAATATTCCAATGGATTGAAATCTGAGGAATTAGGAGGCCAAATGTTAGGGGGTTATGTGATCATGAAAATTTTCAGCCATCCATTCCTGTGTTACTAGAGCCATGTGTGATAGTGCAGAGTCTTACTGAAACACATATGGCCTTCCATTGCATACACTGTCTATCCAGGGCTTAACAACTATTTCCAGGACCTCAATGTAGGCGGCAGAGTTAACTCTAAGGCCTTGTGGAAAGAAGTAAGGAGGAATCAGATGTCCCTCATTGCTGATAACCCCTAAAATCATGACAGTTGCAGGAAATTTTGCATGCATAACACTTGGAATTTCAGAACGGTCTGCACATAACCGTCTGTCATTTCTTCTATTAACTTTTTGATCTTGGTCGAAGTTTTTCTCGTTTCAGAAAAACCAAATCAAATCTAGAGTTTTCGGTTGGTTTAAGAGCATTTTAGATCAGATGTAGTGATTTTCTTTTGTTTTTTTCTGACAAATTGACATTTCCTCATCATATAAAACATATATCTGATGTCTTCGGGGATAACAATTCTGACTGTTCCGTCTGACACATGGAGATCTTTTGCAATTGACCTTATGGACTTTCTGGGATTGTAATCAATGGTCTGCTGAACTTGCTGGATATTTCGTTATTTTAACTTGTTACATGCCGGTCTTTGTCTGGGTTCCTCAGCATCTACCTTCACCAAGTTCATGGCAAGGGCAAAAAAGGATGACCGAAATGGAAGCACCAGTTATAATCTCTTTTTCTGGCCTGTGCTACTTTGCTGTTGTAGATCCAGAAGTAACTCTCATCTGGAAGCTGCAACATTATCCAAGATAAGACCATTGATGTTGTTGGGAAAATGGTATCTTCGAAGAGTTTCCTGTATTAGCTTGTGTGGCATTGGTTGGTTAACATTTGCAAGTTCCAACAATTGAACCACAAAATTTCCCTTATCTTTCATTGTTTCTCTTAAGAACTGCACGACCGCCCCTGTATGGAACCTGAACTAATGCATCAATGTATTTACTGTTTGAAGGAACATGTCATCAAGTCAAGACTGAAAATATTTTCCCTTTGATGTTGAATAATGAGACGCTCGCTTTTTTTTCATAGACTAAAAGATATTCAGGATAAAAGTTTAAAATCTTATAAAAGAGAAGTTGAACTCTGTCTGTCTGTGTGTCACAAAATATATGTGAAGGACGGGAAGAAGGGGAAGCGAAAAAAGTTGTGAGAGAAACACAGTGAGATAGAGTGTGTGTGAAATATAGATAGGTAGTGTTGTCGTCATAGTAATAAGTTTTGATTAAAAACGCAGGAATTTTAACTGCAAGTCTGGCAACACATCGCAACACAGACTTCACTATTTAACAATAATGATAGTTATTTGTTTGGTTGTTTGCGTGTGTGTGGGTGTGTGTTTCTGTATGGCTTTCAACATAGAAACAATGCAACAGACTTTCAATATAATGACATAATCCTGTTGTTGCTGTTGAGAGAGAGAGAGAGAGAGAGAGAGAGAGAGAGAGAGATAGAGAGAGAGAAAGAGAGAGAGTGAAAGATAGGTTGGTAGAATGTCGTTACCATAGTAACTAACGAGACGTCAACTATATAACAGTTTACTATTAAAAAATGTCCGAGCATGATCAACAAATATTTTTACCTGCAAAGTAGCGATGGGTGAAGAACTAGTATAGATTAAAATTTTATGAATACCCACTTATAAATATGCGTTTAATACCTTTTAAAGAACATATTTTTCATTAATTAAATACATATCGAAACATATGTAATAAAATTTAAATGAAATTTAAGCCTCAAATAAGCGAAATTAAAAATTCAGGTTTCATCTTCATAAGGCTAAAGGCATTTTTCAGACTCTATTCGCTTTCAACCACAAGGAAACGAATTAGAACTCCCTTAACTGCGGCCAACAATGAGGATAAGGCAGGATTTGAGAAGGAGAATAGGTGAATTGCTGATACTCTACAAAGATCAAGTTTAATCGACATTAGAATTCTGATTACACATCAAGGAGATGCTATTGTTGCATTCATAAAAATCCTTAATGCCATCCAAAAAAGTTATTCTGATTGATAAAGACTCACTGAAACCGTTAATTTACGTATCCATTGTTTGTATTCTGTTTTGTGTAATATGTTACCCTTAACCAATAGTTAATCAAGCAAACAAACACACCATTACTGACCGGCACGAAGCACAAACAATAATTGTTATATCAAGTGGAGAATCTTTAGAATATAAAAGTTGAGATATGCATTCTAACAGAGATTTTATAAATTTTATGTCATCATTTTTCTTAAAGAGAAATTTAATGCATTGCTATATAAAGTTGATAGACGTATAATCTTGTAACTTCTGAATTCCACTCAAAAACATTGTGTACAGTCCAATTACTTCCAAACATTGTTACACTATTATTAATATTTGTATTAAAAGTTTTAAAATGTTAATAGTGTAATAAAGGAAAATGTTACTACTTTTACCAATGTCTGGAAACTTGTCTATTTATCAGAGTGAGCGAAAGTATTTTGGTCAATAAAAGGTCACTTCTTTTGAAAATATCATTCCCCACTAGGCATTAATTTTTTTTGTAAACAGCTTCCTATGTTTTATCTCATCAATAAAAATATTTGTCCTTTATTTTTTATACAAACCAAGTGTTATTTTTACCTTTTATCTTGAGTATTACTTATGAGAAAGTTGTCCATTGTCCAGAGCAGCCCATTAGAATGTCGGACTGTGGTTTTAGAGAGTTATCATTCTTCCTCATACTTTACCCTTTGTAGCCACTATGCTTGAAAGAAAAAAGGACGATTATGACTAGAACACCTCCACTCTTAGGTCTTCTCGAGTGTTGACTCTACACGCCCTTCGTTTAGGTGGTCTATAGTTTCAATCGCATCGTTACAGAATCGGCATTTTGGGCCAGCTCCATTTTTTATCACATCGGCTTGGTAGTTCCGGATTAATAAGCTTTGGTCTTGAGCAGCCAATATGAAACCTTCACTCTCTGCTTTTAGTCCTGAGCTTCGTAACCATTGATGCGTGTGTTTCTGGTCGACATCAGCTTGTTTGCTACGAGCCACATACTTGCCAAGCAGAGGTTTCTGTTCCCATCTGCTAGCTAATTTTTCATGTGCTTTTGTCTTTGCAATTAATTTTATTTTCTTTGCAGCAGCAGTTGGCGCATTTCCTTCAACCTGATCAAGCTGGTAGGTATCTAAGAGATCAGTAGCGATTTTTTGCTCTCTTTCAGAATAGAGTGAAGTTTTTTTCGATCTTTCATGTTTTTCAACAAGTTTCAGTTTCCAATCGTTGGTTGTTTCAAGGTATTTGACCAGTCCGATTGTGGTGGTTTTGTACGTAAGTTCAAGCTGGATCAAGCCTCGACCTCCCTGAGCTCTGGGAAGGTAAAGACGATCCACGTCTGCTTTTGCGTGGTGCATCTTATTACAAGTCAGTAGCTTGCAGTTTTTTCTATGAATTTCCATTATTTCACTGATATTCCAGTTGAGCACATTGAAGCTATAAAGAACAACTGGGACTGCTAAAGAATTTATGGCTAACACCTTATTATATGTATTCAGCTCAGACTTCAGAACTGCTCGAACTCTTCTATAACATTCCTTCCTAACCTTCTCTTTCATGCTTGCATGCTGGATACCAGAGCCTTCATTTATTCCTAGATATTTATAGGTTTGTTCCTGCTCAAGTTCCTTTTATTACTGTTTCGACATCTAAATCTATTGAACTTGACTTTACCAGTTTCCCTGTCTTAAAAGTGGCTTTGGCACACTTTTCAAGGCCAAACTCCATCCCGATATCATCACTGAATTATTTCACAGTACGTAGTAGTCCTTCAAGCTCTTCATCATCTTTGCCATATAGTTTTAAATCATCCATATAAAATAGATGGCTTATTTTTCTGTTTTCAATTTTGTAGCCATTCCCTGTTCTATTCAGTTCACTTGAGCGTGGTATTAGTGCTATGCAGAAAATTAGTGGTGAAAGTGAGTCACCTTGGAAAATGCCACAGTTTATGCTAATATTGTTTGAGTGCAATACTCCATTAGAATGATATAATTGCAGCTTCGTGTTCCATAGTGACATATTATACTTTAAAAAATCTGAAATCACAGGAGAAAATTTTGAAAATTTTGAAAATTCCAGAGGGCCAAGCAGGCAGACTAAGACACACACTACTGGTCAACATCAAAAAGAGAATATACAAAGAAATTAGCCAGTACCAAAAGAGAAAAAGGTTCTTACAACAAAACCTCAAGAACATGATAACACCGTATGAGGAGTTAAAACTCGCAGATATCATCCATCAGGAATATAACTATATAAACCGAGCCTGTAACAAACACTTCAGCAACAAATTGAAATGGATGAGACAACAACAACCTCAACACACAGGAAACAAAGACAAATACCCAAATAACATCAACGGGATTCTGATGTCGGACTGCGAACTACCGGAGATATACAATGACATCGCAAACGAAAATAGTCACACACCTGGAATGTATGGCTCAGTACTACTGGATGAAAATGAAGCGTGTGCCGTAGGATTACCACCGAAATATGCAGTGTATAACAAGGTCAGTAAGATCAATTGTCTATCTGAGATTGAAAAAACATTTACTAAGATTAGATGGAGGTTAGGACACCACTACAACAACAACTCAGTTGTAAGAAACCACCACGACAGTAATACGCATAATATTCACAATGCAACCAACAATAACAATGGAAATGGCAACAATAACTACACCGCCACCACCACCACCACCAACAATAATGATTACACTACCACCATCAGCAACAGCAATGATAACAGCAATAGCAACAACCACACGAACAGCACCGCACACACCAGGAACAACAGCAACAACAACGTCCGTCACAATAACAACAGCAACAGCAACAACAGCAGCCACACATACAATGATAACAACAATGGCAACAACAACACCTTAAAAAATCTCTTTTATAACCCGGTTGACAAATCCTATGATATGACCCGAATCTATCCAACGGATTTACCTTTCAACAAAAAAGTATGCATCTCGCCATACACAGATGATAAAACAGAAGCCATGATCTCTTTAGCTAGAAGCAGACTCAAGAAAACATTAACACGTTATATAGCAACTGCACCAACACAAAACGAAGCAGAGGCCCACCAACTCGGTACAGTAGCTGCAATGGGCATACGAAAACTAAAACATAGAGTTAGAAACAATGAAATAGTATGCCTCCCTACAGACAAATCAGGCAGGATATCGGTAGACAGCCTGCAAAACTACACCCATACGATGCAAAAACATATAGAAGATATGAGAGAAGTTACACCGCAAGAATATGAAAAAGTAGAGAAAATTCTCAATGCACACATGGGAATGTGGTGTAACATACTCCAACCTAAGAGACGCACAGCACAGAACTTTGCATCATCCAACAACGACATTCCTACACTCTATGGGTTACGAAAAGACCATAAACCCATTGCAGACCCTATCATGGGCCCACCATGTCGAAGGTTTGTGGTGCCAATATTGCCAGCAATTATAGGCTGTCATTCTTCCTCTCACAGATATTAAGACCACACATCGAGATGTCTCCTGATGTTTGTGAAAGCACTGAGGACCTCCTCAGCAGAGTCAATGAATGTAACTGCTCCCATGACCTGACAGATTGTATTATAGGCAGTATGGATGTAGTATCTCTCTATCCATCCATTGACATTGACTTTGCCGTAGAGAGATGTGTTGAAATTATTTCGGTAAGTGAAGTAACCTTCCGTGAAGTGAACACGAGGGAACTAGGCCTCCTCCTAAAGCTCGTTTATAATAATGAATACTTAGATCACCACGACCTAACTAGATTCTGCCCCACCAGGTCAGGACGAGGTAGACCACATACGATCACATCAGCTGCTAGAAAAACCACCGCAGAGCGTTGGAAGGGATGGAATACACCCACCCACGACCCAGAGGATAATATCCAAACACGAAAAATGGTTGCACATGCTGTAGGTGCAAGTCTGAAGACCACCCTGCAGAACCATATAGTTAAATTCAATGAAAAACTATACATGCAGGTCCAGGGAGCGGCTATTGGTGTTAGTGTGGCCGGAGACGTGGCAAGCCTATTCATGACCTGGTGGGACAAAAAGCTGAAAACAACTCTCGAAGAACACTCAATAACACTCAAACTATACGGGAGATATGTGGATGACATTAACATCGTAGTCAAAACACCATCAAACATTCAGACTGAAGAGAACGAGAAGATCGTGATGGAAAACATCCAGAATATAGCTAATACAATACACCAGAGCATCAAAGTAACAATAGATTACCCAACAAGACACCTAAACATGAGACTCCCAGTACTTGACACAGAACTTTGGCTAGAAACAATTAATGACAAAGTTCAAATCCTCCACTCACATTATATGAAACCTATATCTTCAAAGTATGTTATCCATAAGAATTCGGCTCTATCACACAGTGTGAAAATCAATATATTAGTAGCCGATTTGGTTAGAATAATGAAAAACATATCCCCCCTGTGCGGTCCATGGGAGGGGCAAAAACATATTCAAGACTTCATGCATCGCATGCAATTTTCGGGATACAGCCAGAAAGATAGAATCCGGGTATACAGAGGAGCTAACAAGAAATTTGAGGAGATTGTTGTCAAAGATACAAATGGAACACAACCTAGATACCGTAACAAACAGTGGAATAGACTACAAAGGATTAGTAACAAAACAAACAAAAAGACCACGTGGTACAATACCGACAAGTTCCAGGGAGTAATGTTTGTGGACGCCACGCCACACGGAGAACTGGCCCGCAGATTTCGAAAAATCCTCAAAAGTACCAAGTTGAGGATAAATGTTATAGAAAAACCAGGGAGATCAATTAGATCAATAATATGTAAAACATATCCCTTCAGAAGAACAAGGTGTGTTGAGGAGAGTTGCATTGTGTGCAAAAATAGTCCTGGTGCCAACTGCAAAGCCAGAAATGTAGTCTACAAAATAAGCTGTATGGATGGTGAGTGTAAAAACAGAAACACGACATACATAGGTGAGACGGCAAGAAGTTTGGCTGAGCGTGTAAACGAACATTGGAGGGACTATAATAATCAAAAACAAACCTCGGTGCTCTACCAGCATGCCAAAGAACAACATGGTGGTGTACTGGACAGAATTAACATAGAAATCCTGTCTAGACACCCCGGTGACGCATCTTTGCGACAAATACAGGAGTCGGTCCTCATAACTGAAACGCAACCAATTTTAAACACCAAATACACGTAGATGAGGGCCTTACAATTGCCCGTGGTTGCATGTGTTGTTCACACATATGATGCGGAATATGAACGTAAATAAATTAATTAAAAAGTCTCTATCTGATCTGATATAAACGAAATTGTTACAAACACACATATGGACGCACATACTTACATATAAGCACGAACACATAAGTGCGTGCACACATATGAGCGTGCACACATACGAGCTTGCACACACTCACATGCTCATACCAAACAGTTTCGAAACAACGCCAAAACAACGCCAGATCATATATTCAAAATAAATGGAAGTGGAGAGACAAGTTACTGAAGAGATTGCAAGAGTGCAATGAAATAATTTAACAAAAAACTATATAAATTAATAAAGGACTGAACCAGTGCGTGTGTTTATTACCGGCATAATGCCTCTCCCAAGGTTTAATTGTATTATTATTATTATTATTATTATTATTATTTCTCTTATAGGTTTTGTTGGAGCTCCTGTAGTTTTGCATGCGTAGCAGGCTTACTACTTGCAGCCTACGTTACCATGCTACTCGTTCTTTGCAACTATCTAGTGCATTCCTGATTATTCTAGCCGTGCCAAGGAGGCAAACCTTTTGTTACAGTTCTACTGGGCACTCTATTCCAATTTCCTTTAAATTCCTGTTGATGCCTTCTGACACTGCTCCAAGGATCCAACAATAATTAGCACTATCTCCACCTTCTTCATTTTCCATAGCCGGCCTATTTTGTATTCTAGAGGGTTGTATGTGTCTATCGTTTCGCCTTCCTTCTTGACTATTCTTGGGTCAAAAGGGCATGCAACATCAACTATATAGCATATGTGGTGCAGCTTGTCCACCACCACGAGGTCCGGTCTGTTATGCTCTAGCACCTGATCTATTTGGATTGGGAAATTCTAGAGGATTTTGCTAGTCTCCGACTCCACCACTCTCTGCAATTTGTGCTCATACCAAGTCTTGCTTCTCTTTAACCCTCACTTTCCGCACAATTTCCAATGTAGCACTTTCGCTACCTGGTCGTGAGGCCACAACTTGTGTTTTTGGACAAGTCTAGGGAATTCGTTCGTGATATGGGCAATGCTTTCATCCACTCTATTGCAGATGCGGCACAACGGAGACACTTGCTCATTCCTAAGGTTTACCCCCCATTTCGTGGTCAAACCTTGGTCTTGCGCTGCCGGTATAGTGTTCTCGGTCTCTTTTTTAAAGGTTCTTTTCATCAACCAATCCCACAAGGGTTTTTTTTAAATTTGGGCAGGTATCTCATTAAGCTCTCGAGTTCGATACGCACGTAATCTTCCACATTTATCAGTCCCCTTCCTCCATTTGCTCTCTTTATGTATAGGCGATCAGTGTCTGCACGTGGATGATTGGCTCCATGCATCATTGGGAGCTTTCTTGACTTGCTGTCCACCTCCTTTAGCTCTTCCTCTGTCCACTTCAAGATTCCAGCGCCATACCAAACGACTGCAACTCTGCGCGAGTTTGTTGCCGAAATCATATTTCTGGCATTCAGCTTTGAAGCCAATATTTTTCTTACTTTCCCTCATGTCATTGTGCTTGATTCCATCTGCCTTAAATATTCCCAGGTATTTATAACCGGACCGAGGTTGAATTGCATTCAGAATCTCACCACTTAGCAACCATATGCCTTCTGTTCTGGCAAGCTTTACTCATCTCATCACCATCATAACACACTTTGAGAGTCCAAACTCCATCTTAATATCAGTGGACAAAATCTGCACAGACTGGACTAGGATATCCAGTTCTGCCTCACTTTTGTGAATAGCTTCAGGTCGTTCATGAATAGTAAGTGGTTCAGTTTTACATTACTTCTTCCCAGGTCACACCCCAACTTTGTTTTCTGTAGTATTTCACTCAAGGGGTTCATTCCCAAGAAATTTTCTCTCTTGATTTTCACCTCTCCTAATACTTGCTTCCCTTCTGTCAATTCCGTTCTCCAGCATCTCATGCTATTCTATATAGAGCTTCTGATATTTTCTGCTACTCCATACATTTCTATTGTTCTTATTATGCGGGAGTGTGGTATCATATCGTATGCTTTGCGATAGTCAATCCCATGCCATTCTCAGGTTTGTATGTCTTCTCTTGCAGTTCTTGATAATTAGATAGTCAAGTAAGAGCTGATCCCTCGTTCCGCGGCTTCTTTCTCGGCGCCCTTTCTGTTCACTGGGTAGCAGTCAACGTTTTTCCAAATATCTGTACAGTTCACCGGCCATAGCCCCTGACATTAGTTTCCATATTAGTGGAAGGCATGTTACTGGTTTAAAGTTGGATGCAACATCCCCCTTTTCAGGATCCTTGGTACATAGCAATGTCTTTCCCTTTGTCATCCAGCTGGATACTGCGCCTTCCTGCAAGCACTCATCTAACTGTTGTGCTATCCTTTCATAGAGCCCTCTTAGTTTCGTTATCCAATAACGTTGGACCCCATCCGGTCCTGGGCTCTCCCAATTTGGGAATTTTCTTAACTGCTTCTTTATAATTTCTGTCGTTATTTTTATGTCATGTTGGTCTCCTATATTTCTTAGCCTATCTTGGATTTCATGCAGCCACTTTGCTTCATCATTATGCTCTACGTGTTGGTCCCAGATCTCTCTCCAGAATGCCTTGCTTTCTTTTGCATCTGGTATCATTGTTACGTGTACTTGGCTATCTAGTTCCTGAAACAGTTTCTTCTGATTTGCTTCAAACTATCTGTTTGCCTGAGTTGTTTTATTCTACTGTCATACCTTTCCAGTTTTGCTTTGATTGCTACTACTCTTTGTTTCAATTCTTCCAGTATCCCACCATACCCTTTATCTCTTATTATATATGTCCTTTCCAGCATTACTCTTATACTTTCGTTCTGCAATTCCCCACTTCTTAATCTGTCAACTTGTCCTAAATGTCTTTGTAACTTTGTTTCTCACAAATTCGTCTCCGCTAGTATGGTTCTTTGCCTTCTGTTTGTTCTTTTCTTTTGTATCCAACTCTATCTGCAGCAACCATAGCCCAAATAATCTTGTTAATTTCAGTTATATTTCTCGTCTGGAATAGCCCAAGAACTGAATCTATCCTTTCGGTTTCAACTTTGAGCTTGCGTCGATGAATGTACCTTAGATTGATCCTAGTCTTCTCTAAAATGTCGGCACAGCATCTCCACTATGTGTTGTTGGTCATCATATTGTTGTGATATATCTTTTCCCATTACTTCTGCTTCATTTGCTGTGAATGCATTTACATCTACACTTTGCTTCACGTTTTACTGCCACCATTCATTTCTGTTTTCACTGGGCACGTTATCTTTTGGTGAAGTATTATTTTTATTTTCTGCTTTCCCTTTTACCCCTTCAATTTCCATGTCTGTTAACAACCCTTTTTCTCTTATTGCTCTTGCCTAGTCGACTAACTGTTGCTCACTTATTTCGAAGAGTCCTATTTCATTCTATTTTGCTTTCATTCGTTGTCGGAATCCCTTTCTGCTGAGTTCACTCCTGATCCAGCACTCAATTCCCGTTCGGCTTGCCTCCTTATCCCACCTTCTCCTCTGCCTCTGGATTTGCGTACAAGCAGTCTCTGGATGAGGGCACCTACCGGGCGAAAGGCTTTCACCTTTGGTTCCAGCATCATTATCACCGTTATTTGATATATTTTAATTAGACATTTTCACTCAATAATGAAGTTGGTGTTTTAAGGTTAGCCCCCAACCGGTATTTTTATCGAGACACCATCTCTAGTAAGATTATCAACCAAGACCGCAGAGCTCTTACTACCCATAAGTTGGGCCTTTTCCCTTCACATTTCTGTGTGTTGGAAATCATGATCATGATTCTCGCTAGGAGACAAGTGAACGTCAGTTGGCCCCGTATCTTCATTCAAATATTGCCCCGGAGTTAAGTCCCGGTTCACTGTTCATTCGCCTTCATCCCAGGTATGAAGCTGTTGGACACTGACAGATTGTCACTACTGTAACTAAGGAATCCTATCTACCTCAGTTTTTAAATCAGAGTGTTCCTTTTCCTAAACAAACTGCCAACCAAGGCTCAAGACTTCTGTCTACCTGTTTTCGGAATGGCCCTCGACTCTTCTGGGTTTCTCTGCTCTTTGCCGGGTTTTGTTTTTAATCCCGCAGGGTATCGAAATGTACCCTCCTCACCAAGCAAGCTTAGTGGAGTTACCGGTCTAGTCGCCAGCGACTCGACTATTTCTCAACGCCACTTGTTAGTCATTCTGGGTTATTATTTACTTGTTCACTATCATAATTCCACAATCAGTACAATGATCCCAACCTTATAATTTACTTGTTTAATTCTATAGTTTCACTATTATTACTATAATATAATTATATTATTACTATAAGGCTAGGGGTCCTAATATTCTCTCCCCTGATTTCTTTAAACGACAAATGATGGCAGATTTATGGATTATTATTATTATTATTATTATTGAGTGAGGGAGAGCAGTTTATGCCATCAAAGTAATACTGGGGTAAAATATACGAAGCCCAGTATACCCATCATGACTACCTGTCTGATAAGGATACACTAGGTACATGCATCACAACCATATGTGCCTGACATGGTGATCTCATATCAAGATAAACAGAGCATGACCTTGCTGGTGGGGCTCAGTTCAATTTTTCTTCAGGTAGAGTAGCCCATACCACTCAAAAGGTCCCCGAATAAAGGTTGTTTAAGGATGTTGAATGACACGCCCATGTTCTCAGAGGCGAATTATCCAAACCCGAAAGAATTCCTCTTAACACATAACTATGATGCTCCCCTACTACTTCAGAGATGTACATATCATCAGCCACTAAGGGACATGCTCAACTAGTTAAAGTTAAACAAGTAACAAACAAATCTGTGATATTGAGCAGAATATTTGCTGTAGCCCATCTTTTATACGAAGACAAAACAATGTACATGATATAACACTTCCTGTTAGTTAAGATCAGAAGCTATAAGAGCCACTATTTGGTACTGAATCTTCTTCTTCTTCTTCTTCTTCTTCTTCTTCTTCTTCTTCTTCTTCTTCTTCTTCTTCTTCTTCTTCTTCTTCTTCTTCTTCTTCTTCTTCTTCTTCTTCTTCTTCTTCTTCTTCTTCTTCTTCTTCTTCTTCTTCTTCTTCTTCTTCTTCTTCTTCTTCAGTACTCTTATTTTTATCACGTGCTCTCACTGCACTACCAAGCGCAGCTCTTTGTGCTTCGGGTATGTACTGTGGTTTGCTGTGGTGCTCCTATTTTCACTGTATTGAACGTATTGAAAGTATTGAAAGTGTGCGGTGCCTAGTATTGCTATTTTCTTTATGTTGTATATATTTGTAAGTCCTGGTGGTTTTGTTATATATTTGCCTGAATGTTTTTTTTTATCATACCAAATGCGCCAACTATATTAGGAAATGTTTTCAAGCATCACATTCGAGCTACGTCTGTTTTCAGATCTTTGTACTTTGAAAGTTTCTGTTTCTTTTAGAGAAACATCGTCATCTGTTGGTATTGATACATCGATTAGAAAGCATTTTTTTCCTGGTGATTTCTGACTATATCCGGCCTATTCACCTTAATTTCTCTATCTGTGTGTATTGGCATATCCCAGAGTATGGTTGCTTCCTCATTTTCTGTGACCGTTTGCATACCATCTTTATTCTGTTGTTATTCCATAGTGTTGGCATAGCTTCCAGTGTATATTGGTCCCAACTCTGTCGTGTCTGTGAATATATTCCTTCTTAGTCAGGACTCGGCTGCCAGAAACAATATAATTTATTGTTTCTTGTCTATCACATATTCTGCAGTTACTTGTATTTCCTTTCATTACATGTTTTTGATAATTTCTAGTCGGAAGGCTTTGATCTTGTGCTGCAATTAAAAATCCTTCAGTCTCTACTTTGAGTCCTGAGCTTCGCAGCCGTTGTTAGGATTTTGCTTTGTTTATTTCTTTTCTGTTTAGTTTAACCCAGTATTTGCCATGAAGGGACTTTTCTTGCCATCGTTTTATCATGATCTGTTGCTGTTCCAGTTTTAGTTTGGATTTCAATTGTTTTACAGCTTTCGTTGTTTCTTCTTTTTCTTCATAGTTGTTAGGTACTATGACTTCTTTTTTGTATTCGTCAGCTTCCTTAAAGACTAAAACAGTATTTTGTTTTGTTCGTGTTTTGTGGCTATTTGTATTAGTTTCCCTTCCTTCTGAAGTAGGTATTTCTGTAGTTCTATGGTGGTTATTTTGTAATAGTTTTCTAGCTGTATAATGCCTCTACCACCTTCGATACGTTGTATATATAACCTTTCTATGACAGATTTTGGGTGGTGCATCCTAAATCATGTCATTATTTTTTTGTTTTCCTGTCTATTTTGATTAGTTCATTTAGAGTCCAGTCAAGAATATTGTCACTGTAACTTATAACTTATAACTCACAAGGCTTTGGTCAACTCGAGGCTATAGTAGAAGATACTTGCCCAAGGTGCCACGCAGTGGGATTGAACCCGGAACAATGTGGTTTGGAAGTAAGGTTCTCACTACACAGCCACTCCCGCCCCTATATATATATATATATATATATATATATATATATATATATATATATATATATATATATATATTGCGGAGATGTACTTGCATACCAAGTGACCTGATCTGAGATCGTGTGCTGGAACGAAAACAATTGCAGCGTGGAAGGTGTTTATAAGCCATTTAAAATAACACACAAAAACCGTTAGATTCACTTCAACATTTAAGTTTAATTTGTCAAAATATTTTCGTCGCTTTGAGACCGCGACCTGTTCACTGACAAAATTCTGTACTGCATCTATATATATATATATATATATATATATATATATATGGGAGAATATACAAAAAATAACAACAGACGAGGACAGGTGGTGTAAATAACAAAAGTATATATTAGTATGACGCTCGGGAATACGGAAAGTCTTTGACGTTTCGAGCTACGCTCTTCAACAGAAAGAATACGGAGACAAGGAGAAAAACACGGAGAAAAAAAATTGAATAGTGTTCAGTCAACGGTCAATCATAATAATGGCCGATCATAACAATGACTGACCGGAAGTGAGAAATTCTTATTTCAGGAGAGCTAAGAAAGGGGGAGATAACAAACGGTGATCGGGAACGAGGGGCTGTGTGTGGGAGGTAGACTGCTGGTGATCTTGACGTATGTAGTGTGAAAATGGGGGAAGGGAGAAAGGAAGAAAGTAGTTGGTCAGTTGTAGTGTGTGCGTGGTGTGATGCGAGGGTATTGGTGTGGTGTGCGTGGTGTGATGCAAGGGTATTGGTGTGGTGTGATGTGAGGGTGTTGGGAGGTGGGGAAGGCATGGGTGGAGTGTGGGGTAGAGGTAGGGGTATGTGGGTAGGGTGGGGTATGTGGGTAGGGGTGGGTGGTGGGTGTAAGGAATTGGATGGGGTGGAGTGGGAAGGTAGAGTAGGAGTGTGTTGGGGTGTGGTGGGATGAGCTTATGAGGGGTGTTGACGAGGAGGGAGAAGGGGAAGGTGGATGTAAGAGAGGGGGAAGATGGGTATGGGAGGGGAGAGGAGAGAGGGTGGGTATAAGAGAGGGAAGGGGGATTGAGAGAGGGGGAAGGTGGGTATGGGGGGAGAAAGAGAGGAAGAGAAAGAGAGGAAGAGAAAGAGAGTGAGAGAGAGGGAAGAGGGGTATGGGGGGGAAGAAGAAAGGAAGAGAAAGAGAGTGAGAGAGAGGGGAAGAGAGTGAGAGAGTAAGGGTGAGAGAGTAAGAGAGTAAGAGTGTAGAGAGTAAGGGTGAGAGAGTAAGAGAGTAAGAGTGTAGAGAGTAGGAGAGTAAGAGTGTAGAGAGTAAGAGTGAGAGAGGGGGGGTACGGGAGAGGGGGGGGAAGTACGAGAGAAGAGAGTGAGAGAGAGTAAGAGAGAGGAGAGAAAGAGTAGGGGTGAAGAGAAGTGGGAGTGGAGAGAAGTATGAAGAGAGGTACAAAGAAGTAGGAGTCGGAGCAGGAGGTGGGGGAGGGGAGAGATGGGTGGTAGGAGGGAGGGTGGGGGAGAGAGACAGGAGGAGGGGGTTAGATGAAGAGTGGAGGGGAGTTGAGCCCATGTGGCGCAAAGGAGCGAAGATAGAAGATTAATCCCTGTTCACGGCGCAAACGGGAGTCCGGATGGCCCCTGTGCATGGACAATCCAAACACCGACAGGTGTTGCCGCAAGGAGTGGCCGGCAGAACGGAAGTGGCGTGACACCGGGGTGTCATTGCCGACGTTGATATCTCGGAGGTGTTCCGCGAATCGGTCGGCCAGGCGCCGCCCCGTTTGTCCGATGTACAGGGATTGGCAGAGAGAGCAGGAGAGGCAATATATGATGTTGGTAGACGTGCAGGTGAAGGAGTCGGTGATGCGATAGGGTCGGTGATGGGTGCTGGTGAGGAGGGTGGTGTTGGAGAGGTAAGGGCAAGTGCGGCAGCGTGGACGGGAGCAGGGGAAAGAGCCAGGTTGGGAGGTTGGGTTGGGGAAGAAGCTGTGGACCAAGAGGTCCCGTAGGTTGTGGGCTCGTTTGAAGGAGGGGAGGGGTCGATTAGGGAAGATGTGGGAGGTGGAGGGGTCGGACTGGAGGCGCCGAAAAGCTCGGAGAATGGAGCGTTGGAGGGGTAGGGTGGTGGGATGGTAGGTGAGGGGAAAAGGGAGGCGGGAAACGGCAGGGCGGGTTCGGGGGGAGAGAGCAGATGCACGGTCCACAGAACGTGCTCTGGCAAGGGCGGTGTGGATGGTGGTGGGTGGATATCCACGCAGGCTAAAGTGGTGAGCCATGAGTTGAGACTGAGTCTCAAAGTCATGGCTGTCGCTACAAAGTCTGCGTAGACGGAGGAATTGGGAATAGGGGATGGAAAGTTTTGTGTGTCTAGGGTGGGAGGAGGAGAAGTTGAGATAGGAGTGTGAGTCTGTGTGTTTGTAGTGGATGGAGGTGCTAAGGGCGGAGTGGAGGATGCTGACCGAAATGTCGAGAAAGGGGACAGAGGTGTCAGAGACAGTACAGGAGAAGTGGAGGGCAGGATGGAAAGATTGAACGAAAGAGAGGAACGAGTCAAGATGTTCGCGGGAGAGAGAGGTGGCACCGATACAGTCGTCGATATACCGACCGTATAGTTCGGGAGTGGGACCAGTGAAACTGGAGAATATTTGGGCCTCAACATAACCAACGAAGAGGTTCGCGTAGTTGGGGCCCATTCTCGTCCCCATGGCCACTCCCGAGACCTGCTGGTAGATATCTCCCGCGAACGAGAAGCAGTTGAGAGATAGGACAAGTTCGGCCAGACGAATGAGTGTGGAGGTGTCGGGTTGTGGGTTGGGGCGTTGGTCTAGAAAAAACTTCAGGGCACACAGCCCCTCGTCGTGGGGGATCACTGTATAGAGGCTCTGGATGTCTAGAGTGAAGAGAAGCTTAGAAGGGCCGGGAGGGAAAGAGAAAGAGTTGAATAGACGAAGCGCGTGGTTAGTGTCATGAATGTGGGAAGGGAGAGAAGCCACTAGGGGGGCGAGGACCCGGTCTAGGTATTTTGAGATAAGCTCGGTGGGGCAGTTGCAGGCGGAGACGATGGGGCGGCCAGGGTTGTTCGGTTTATGGATCTTGGGGAGGAAGTAAATGGTGGGGGTGCGTGGGGTACGAACAATAAGGTTGGAGGCGGTGGCGGGGAGATGGGAGGAGAGGATGAGGTCATGGATAGTGGAGGACACAGTCTGTTGGTAGCTGGGCGTGGGGTCGGAGGGCAGAGGGCGGTAGAATGAATATATATATATATATAAAGAAAGTAAGTTAGATGTTGTGAATCCAACCAAATAAGGGACAGTATCTATCCAATATACTGCTGGTAGAATACCAAATTAACACACAGGTGTTGGTTATTGCGTGGCAATTACCCTACTGAGTATAATAATCAGGCGAGTGGTATTACCCTTAATTTATATGGCAAGAAGAAAATGGAGGTAATCCAGAGGTATTATTCATCAATTATTAGCTAGCTAGAGGCTAGCTATTTTTCTTGACTGCCATGTTAGCTTGGCGATAACTATTAATATCCAGTACCGCTGCCGTAGTCTCCTTTAGAGAGACTTAGAAATATTAATATTTCTATTCTTAGAGCAGGCATAAAAGAGAAAGAGAAAGGAAAAGAGAAATAACAGTATAATCGAAGAAAATAATGGAGTTTGGGAGGGTTACAGTTCTTTAAAACTGAAAATGCGCATAAAAGAAATACACATATATACATACATACATACATACATACATAATACATACATACAAATATAGATACATACATATACGCATATACATACGCATATATACACACACACACACATCTTTCATGCATTAGGTAAGGTGTATTTCTGCAATGGTTTGTACTGTCCTTGCATATAAATAAATTAATGAATGAATGAACAAATGTACACACATATATGTACCTATACATATACACAAATATATGATGTGTTTATAGTTGAGGACCATAAATCATGGTTCCCATTATGGGATGAAAGTTTATATCAATAGTTATAATAATAGTAGCTTCTACTAAATTAGTAAATGCATTAAATCTCCTGTCAGTTAACAAGATACTGTACTATCTTCCGTTACTTTTCCGTTATTTTATAGTTAACAAGTTGCTGAACCCCCATGGGTAATGGGGAGGGGGTTGTGGTCATTCACGTAATCTAATTGGTCAGCTAATTTATTTGAAAGGCCATGGCACTGCTATGCTTAGTTAGTGGTTAAGTGATAATACAAACTATATAAAAATTATATGCATGAAAACATAGAAACAAATAATTCATATTTAACTATGGGTAGATGTGAGAGTAAAAAGATTATATTGAGACTTGATTAGATTAGATTAAATTAAATTAAATACTATTAAATTAAGAATTAGTACCCTAATTTTATCTACAGATTTACAATACACTGAAAAGATGGAAATAACATATGGGGTACTGTGCCCCCTTGGCTGAAACAGCTGTAAGAAATTTTTCGTGTATTTTTCGGCTTCCTTGAAGACAGGAAACTTTGTTTTTGTTTTGCTCATTCGTTGCGGCTATTTATATCAGTTTTTCTTGGTTCAACTTAGATATGTCTGTTGCCCAGTAGTGGATATTTTATAGTAGCTTTCTAGCTGTATGAAGCATCTACCACCTTCAATTTGTTCTCTATATTACCTTTTTATATCAAATTTTTGGTGGTGTATTCTAAAGTTCATCATTATTTTTCTTGTTTTCCTGTCTAGTTTGGCTACTTTATTAAGTGTACAATTAAGGATATTGTCACAGCAACTTATAAATGGAACAACTAGAGTATTGATACCTATTAGCTTATTTTTCGTATTGAGTTTTGTTTTAAGCATTAATCTTAATTTGTCTATAATATTCCTTCTTTATCCTTTCTTTTGTGTGTGTTGTAACGTATCTAGTTCATTGAGTCATAAGCATTTGCATGTCTAGGTTTGGTCTAATTCTCTTATTTCAATTTCTTTATCTAGTGTGATATTGTTATTCTTAATTAGTTTTCGTCTTTTCAAGGTTGCTTTAGCACTATTTTATAGGCCGAATTTCTCATTTATGTCTTTAGTAAATCCATCAACTGTCTGTAGTAATGTTTCCAGCTGTTTCATTTGAAGCATACAACTTGAGATCATCTATATAAAAGAGATGGTGGATGGTTTTACCATAGCAGTTGTAGTCACATCCAGTGCTATTTAACATGTCAGTTAAAGGCGTTAGACAGAAAAGGCGTGGAGAGAGCGAGATTTCTAGGAATATTCCTCTTCTAATAGGGATGGCATTAGTTGGTATAACTGCCCCTTTTGTCTGTAGCTGCAAAACTGTTTTTCAGTTATTCATGACATATTTTATAAATTTTATCACTGTTGGTGCTAACGTGCTCATGACTAGTGTTACCAGGATCCATGTGTGGGGGATACTGTCAAAAGCATTCCGGTAATCGATCCAAACCAAGCTAAGACCCTTCATTTCTTTTCAGCGGTCACGGCTCTGTTGATCAATAACTGATCTTTTCAGCCATATGAGCATTTGCAGCATCCCTTCTGCTCTTCTGGAAACAAGTTGTTTTCTTCTAGATGTCTGCCCATTATCTGCGATAGTTTTATTTTTAAGGCCTTGTAGATTGTAGGGAGACATGTTACTGGTCTGTAGTTTTGTGGGTTTGTACTTTTTGCAGATTTGGCGATTAGGGAGGTTTTTTCCCTTCTCTGAGCTATTCAGGTGTTGTCTCTGACTCAGTCAGCATCACATTGAATTTCTCTGCTAGCGTCTTATTTGCTCCTGGAAAATATTTTAGCCTGTTAATTATTATTATTGTTATTATTATAATTATTTTTTAAGGCGGCAGAATCGTTAGCATGGTGGGCAAAATGCTTAGCGATATTTCACCCGTCGCTACATTCTGGGCTCAAATTCCACCGGGGTCACATTCCCGACTTTCGAGGTCGATGAAATGAGTACCAGTTAACAACCGGAGGTGTATCGCTGTGAAGAGAGCGATTAGAGTAGAATAGAGAGCATTTAACAAAGATTTAGCAACAGAAAGAAATAGATTAGAGGGAGCAAACTAGAAGAGGCTATTAGTAAAGGCATCGCGACCGACATGTTAGCGGTGAGAATGGCCCTTGACCATTTCTTTGAGGTGAAACATGAAGGGTGCGTTGTCAGAGCTAAGGTCTGCACGCTAAAAAATGAAGGAACTAAAGCCGTCCAATGGACCCGAACGGTAGAGACGCGACGTGGAAACAAAACCACGATCAAGTCTTTGACGGATTAGGACGGGCACGTGCTGCTCGGTTCTGAGCAAATGTGTGCGGCTTTTCAGCAGCACTTAGCGAGCTGTATGGGAAGGGTGAGGGATCGATAACGGTAGCGAACTTTCCTTCGTACCTGGAAGGCCTACCACGGCTATCGGTAACGGACGCGAGATCCTGCGAAAAACCGATTACAATCACTGAGATATGGGAAGCGATGAGCGATTACACAAGTCGCAAATCGCTCGGTTTGGATGGCCTACACTACCAGTTCTATGTATTCACGCCAGATTTGTTTGGCAGTCTTTTTGCAGACGTCTACAGTAACTGGCGGCAGAACATGAGAATTCCTAGTGCTGTTTTACGGGGTATGGTAACACTGCTGAGAACGGATGCCGACAATGACTTGCTAGGGAATTTTCGACCCATAACTTTGCTAAACACAGAGTTTAAGACTTGGGCCAAGGTGTTAGCAAAAAGGTTGACGCTTGTCGTCGGTAGTCTGGTTGGGGAGGCACAAACGTGCGCAATCCCGAGCAGGTCTATCCACGACCACCTCTACCTTATGTGATACACCGTAGAGACGGCTGGGACTAAGGCTGGCTTCTGTGGAACCCTGATCAATTTACATCAGTCGAATGATTTCGGTAGGGTCAACCACCGCTAATTTGAAGCCGCCCTTAAAATTTTCAGAGGCTGGATTGCTGCCATGCACAGTGGCACCTGCTCGGTAGTCAAAGTAAATGGCCACCTCCAGCGATTGGGCAACTGGAGAGGCATATCGATGCCGTCGGATGGCGTCGTCGGATGCTGGACTGACGGACCAGTTAAACTGCTCGGGGCCTGGTTCGATCTCGACCTCCAGGTGGATTAGAACTAGGAAGAGGTGACAAACAGGGTGACCTGTCATACCCAATAATGGTCAGAGAAGAGGTTGTCCCTGAAAGGTGGGGCAAAGGTAGCGAATGCCTACACCACCTCTGTCATTTATCGTCTGACCATCGTGCCTTGCCCCAATTACTGTTTGATTAGAATGGAGCGTATCCTGTTTATATTCTTGTGGAAGGGACGCGTTCCGATGGTCAGTCGGTCAGTCTGCTGCCAACTCCCTCTGCGTGGAGGTTTAGGCATGCCATGGCTTTTGATTTGCAGATACACTTAGGTTGCGTCATCTGCAACGATTTCTAAAAGGTGAACGTGTGTGGGATCTGTTTGTGAGAAACGCCTTTTTGCAGGTCGTCTCCTTGATGGAACTGCAGTCATGGGTAAAAGATAGGCTGAGACTCGGCGTAAAAGCAAACAAAAGAAATGTTGAATTTAACAACAACTGAAATAAAATTGCAAAGGGATTGTTAAGGAAGGAAGGGAACAATGTCTTCCTTAGCACCCCTCAGGAATTAATTAAGGAAACCAATGAAAAATCAGTAATAGGAAAAGTTTTAAACATCAAGAAGAAAAGAGTAGAACAAGCCACCCAACAACAGTTGGTAATGGCCCTCAAACCAATTTGGACTAATAAAACTTACGTGACGAGAGTAAAGCGCCTAGGCACGGTGAGAGTGCGTTTCTCAGCTGAGCAGGAGGGAGGCAAGACAGCAGGAGGAATTACTGCTCGTGCCGACATATCTTGGTGGGTGTGTGACAAAAATTAAAATTGGGGAAGTGCTCCCAGAAATAAATAGATGTTGGCTAGTGGCAGCTGTCCTCTTTGATATAGGAGGATACCTCCACAATACTAGAGGTACATAAATTGCACTAACAAAAGTGGACAGTGGACGGGTCAAGGGTTGGAGCTTCTTGTTCAACTTCAATCCCTGACTCAATAAATTTACCGGACAGCACGAGACTACACGTGGCTGTGGAGGGCAGGAAGCCAAGGTGCTATTATTGTGGAAACGATCAGCACCTCAAGGTCGACTGCCCCAAATACAAGGAGGTACGTCGGACCCTACTACCGACACCAGATCCAGGGGCACCTCCAATGCAGTAGCAGCAGAAACCAACCCAAGCACCAACACTATCACCAGCAGCAGCAGCAACAACAGCGACACTCTCTCCAGCCTTCGCTAGGACACCACCAACACCAACACCAAAGACACCAGTCTGATTACCACCATCAGCAGCCGGAGTACCATCACCACCAGTAGCAGTAACACTATCAGCAACAGCTACTGGCACTTCCCCAATTTTAAGTGAAGGTGGAGAGGGAAGTGTTGCCTTCTAGCAAGTTTGTTGGAAGGTGGTGAATGTTTGAAGAATGGCCAGTGTGAAAGGACCAATTCTGAGCGTACACCTCTGAGAAATAAAAGAAGGGCTCTTGCCCTTTTGATCAGGCACCCGTGGTGTTTGTGGGTTTTTCCACGAGGTCCCTGAAAGCGCCTCTACTATTGGGAGATTTTTTTGTTTAATTTTTATTTGTTACTTATTGTTTACACGATGAAAATCCTTTGTCTCGTCTTGTGTTGTCTTTTATGCTTGTCATGTCATTTAATGTTGTTGTATGTCAGCGCTGGTGACTAATAAGAGAATTTATTATTATTATTAAGTAATGGTTATAATTACTTTACCATTATTGTTGTTATCATCTTGGTGTTGCTTTTATCTTTTAGTTTTCTTAGTAATGTAGTAAATCTCTCCCTATTCTGCAGGATATTTGAACAGCACAAGTGTTTATCGCTAGGTCAATTTACAACTTTACGGTCGAAAAGCATAGCTAAGGCTTATATAAGAGCATTCTTATATTTGAAGGTGTCACGGTTCAGGCAATATAATCAAAATTCTCTAACATTTTTATCTGCAAGGAGATGATGTTACTTAACCTGCTAAAGAATTAACTATATAGTCTCTGGCACTATAATTTATTATTCCTTCCTCCCCATTTCTTCTATGTTTGAAGTTTATCTATTTTTTCTTTTTCTTTACTGTGTTATTTACTCCCTTATCTCCTTCGATATTTGCGCGAGTATATTCTCTCTTTATCTTCTTTCTATTTCTCTCTTTTTTTCTGTTTTCTCTTGTCTTTGTGGTTTTACTTATGCGTACTATTATATATAGTAGAAAATTTGAAACTATTAATGTGTTTTGCTTGAAGTGACCGAGGAAGATAGGTTATTGTGTATCAACTCCATACGTAACCGTTTGAAAGGTGCGTATTTAAATATATTTGAAATATCAATAACTGGTTTCTGCCATTATTCAAATAAAGGCGGCGAGCTGGCAGAAACATTAGCACGCCGGGCGAAATGCTTAGCGGTATTTCGTCTGTGTGACACCGGTTGAAATGCTTAGCTGTATAACAGCTCCATGAGTTTGGATTTATTAGTAATTATTTGTGTGCGTTTGTATAGTAAGTGTAAGTTTCTATTGACTGTTTTTTTTGTTATTTCCTGTTATAATTAGTGTTCCTGTTATAATTATTTGTGTGATAGTCTTCGTTCGAAAACTATCGAGTGTTTTCCCCAGTGGGGGAAACATTAATTGCTGGAAAGATGCCAAATAGTGTATCTTCGTCTGGCGAAGAGTCGTTAACCGATGGAAAAAATATTGAAAGTTTATTGTTTGGAGATGTTTCGGATTATTCGGAAGGTGAATTGCCAAAAACCAACGAATTCTACTGTTACAAAGAGGAATAATGATGATGGAAATAAACAAAAAAGAAGTTTTGCGTCGGCGGCTGGAGGTGGAACACGCCAGCTGTCGACGAATAAAAAGGACTTACTAATGTACAAAGACATGATTACAATTCAAGACGGGGTTGTCAAGGTTCAACCCCCAGAATAATATTTATTGTCAGTAAAGAAGAAAACTATTATGTTCAAGACATACTGTAAAAAAAGAACGAAAAATTGAGCGAGTAAGCGAGGAGAGGGTGGAAAAATGTTTGAAATCCATCTGCCAGGATATCACATATCTGACCAGAGGTAAAAAAATCGGCACCATCGAGGTACAACTAAAAAATATTGAAACGGCACAGATGCACTCGATAAATTCATTGGAAACAGAAGATTTAATTCTAATACCTATATACATGGGTATGAGGACTGCCAACATACGAATAACAAAAGTCCCTCCTAAAGTCGACCCTATGTGGTTGATGCCGGCAGTCCTGTCAAAAAAAATAGAGGAGATAAATATCATTCAGGCTAACGTCTCTGAAAAGGCAAATTGGACCGGTCATATGGTCCACTTCATTATACAAACGGAACAAACTGTTTTAGAACAGCTTCCAGAAAAAAATAGAAGTTGGGGAGTTGTTCCTCAACGTTTTTGTCGAGGGGCGTAAACCCCGATGTTTTCAGTGCGGTCAGATAGGCCATATAAAAAATGCTGTAAGGAAGGCGAGGGGGAATCTGAAGGTGAGGAGGAAGAGAAAGATAAAGAAACCGAAGGAAAGAAAATTACCAGCAAAAGAAAAATGGAAAATGCTAACCAAGTAAGACAAGTAGAACAACGACCAACAAAAGCAGCAAAAAGAAACCGACCACAAATAACAAGGAAAGGAGTGGAGGACAGAGGGATAGTAGCACCTCACAGCAAAAATGTTGATTTAATGAGAGAAATAAAAGCCAAAAAATAAGCCACCAGAATAGCAGAACTGTCTGAAAAATTTCAAAATTATGAACTATACGAAATGGATACAAAGACTCATAAGATTTTATTAAATACATACAGAACGTCTGTATCGGCAATGAGACTGGAATTTAACCAGTCCACTTTTCAAGACTTGCCATCTCTGACCCTATGTCAAGAAAAGGTGGAGAGTCCCTCTCCACCGGACACGCCCTGATTAACAGGTAAGACATGTCTGTTCACATTGGTTGTTTAAATGTTCGTGGCCTGTTGTCTAGCTGGAAGCAAGGACGCTTCCTAAATGACATCAGATCAAGAAAATTGGATGTGATTGTTGCAACGAAAACCCGAGTAAAGGGGCCCAAAAGATCTGTCACCCCTCCTGAACGGCTACGAGAAATACGTTTCTCCGAGTCGGGCGGGAGGTGGGGGGGGGGGGTGTTGGTCCTACTAAAAAGAAACCGGGTAACCGAGAAAAAGTTGTTTTTTTCTGATCCAGAAGGCAGGCTGGTCGTTCTTGACCTGACATTCAGTTGTGGCAAGATAATCAGGCTAGTTGCTATTTATGCACCCAATATTATGGGCCAGCAAAGTGAATATCTTCGTGACCTGGGCAAGTTCCTGGCCACGTCGCATTCGCTAGTATTGTTAGGAGACTTTAACACAATATGTGAGGCACACACAGATTGTGTTGGCTCGAACACGAAAAGAAAATGTAACCCAGGCTTAGGGGATCTGCTAAGTCATTTTCAGCTAGCAGACCCATATAGGTTGAAACACCCGAACACCCCATAGTGGACGTGGTCAAATAGTGACGGGTCTTCCAGAAATATCTAGATAGGATTTTAATTAGAGAAACAGATAAGTCTATAGCTAAGTGTCCACAGTTTTTTCTAGTCAGCTACAGTGACCACAAGATGGTTACCTGTAAACTAACAATAGATAAGTTACATAGTCAGGGATCTGGCTACTGGAAACTCAATACGTCCCTTTTGGCGCTTGAGGAATACAGAAAGCGGATCAAGATGTTAATACAGAGGGCACTGACAGGTACCATCATTAATAACAAATGGTGGCACGCCCTAAAAAAAGCCATCAAATATGAGTCTATTAGGTTTAGCATAAGTTTAGCTAAGAAGGGACGTAGAATAGGAGATGGTATAGTTAAGGAACTAGAAGAAACCTGGAGGACTGGTAATGCGGACCAAGTGAAGATGAAAAGACTGGAGTTAAACCAGCATTTTGAAGTCCAACACATGGGAAGTATTGCCAGAGCTAAGTTACGTGCGATGGGAAGTGAAGGAATCAAGGCCGCTGGATGGGCCAGAGGGGTGGAAGCTCGGCAAGGAAATAGTTCCACTGTACGGTCTTTGACGAACCATAATGGCGTCTTGATAAACGAGCCCGAGAAAATGTGTGAGGCCTTTCGGAAGTACTTCGCCTAGCTGTTCAGGGGTGACGGCGGTCCTGATGGTGGGAGAGCCCTCGAGGACTTTCTTGCCGGTCTGCCGTGTCTCTCGGGGTCGGATGCGGAGTCTTGCGAAGGGCCAATCACGCCTGGGGAGGTGAAGGAGGCTTTGGCCGACTGTAAAGCGGGTAGATCGCCGGGACTTGATGGTCTTCCGTATGAGCTGTATAAATGTATGCCAGACTTGTTCGGGCATCTACTGGCTGACGTTTACGCGAACTGGCAACAGAATGGGTCTATCCCCAGATCTGTGCGCCGGAGAGTAGTGACGTTGGTCAGAAAGGACCCGGACAAGGGGGACGTTATAGAGAATTTCAGGCCCATCACTCTGTTAAACGCAGAAGTGAAGATTTTGGCGAAGGTCTTAGCGAAAAGGTTGGCGCGTGTCGCGAATGGTATAGTCGGGGAGGCACAGACATGAGCCATCCCAGGCAGAACCATTCAGGATACCCTCCATCTTATCCGCTATACCATAGAGAAGGTTGATAATAAATCTGGCAAAGGTGGGGCACTGGTACATTTGAACCAGTCTAAAGCTTTTTATAGGGTTGAACATCGATACCTGGCGACCGTGCTTGCGCAGTTCGGCTTGGGCCTTGGCTTCCTCAGGTGGTTTATTGCTTTGTACCACAACATTGACTCGATAGTTCGGGTGAACGGATTCCTTTCGAAGCCGTTCTGTATCAGACGCTCGGTTCGTCAAGGATGTCCGCTCTCACAGCTTTTGTATGTGGTTGCTCTCGAGCCACTACTGCGGAGGTTGAGTGGCATTCCGAGAGAACCAGCTCGAGAGGAGTTTGTTACGGCTTACGCGGATGATATCATTATCAGCGTAACCTCAGTAGCACGCCTACGTGAAGTGGGTAAGACTATTGAGGCTTACGAGGAGGTGGCAGGAGCAAAGATTAACCGGGAAAAGTCGGTCGGCTTGCAGCTCGGCACCTGGGTTGGCAAGTCGATGCCTTCAGACAGCGCTGTTGGGCGCTGGACGGAGGGACCGGTTAAGTTGCTGGGAGTTTGGTTTGGACCAGGCATCCAGATAGAGAAGAACTGGACGGAGGTATTGAGCAAGGTGGCTGCAGTAGTCAAACCTGGTCTTGGAGGTGGCTATCCCTGAAAGGGAGGGCGGAGGTGGCCAATGTGTTTATCGCATCGGTCACCTACCGCCTGACCGTCGTGCCCTGTCCGGATTCGTGGTTGATCAGGTTGGAGAGACAGCTCTTTCGCTTTTTGTGGAAGTGCAGGTCGCCACTTGTGAAACGCTCTGTCTGCTGTCAAAAGCCTTTAAAGGGAGGTTTAGGGATGTCTTGGTTAATGATGTGCAGGCATGCGTTGAGATTGAGGCACCTCTGGATTCTCCTGGATAGTGAACGGGTGTGGTCTCTGCTGGCCAGACAAATGTTCTCCGAGTTCAAAAGTTTTTTCGAACAGGAAGCCTGGTGTTCTCGTAGACCGAGGTCGAGTGAATGGCATAAAGAGTGTCGTAAGGCCCTCTTGCTTTTCCGGCGCTCGGGCAACGCCAGCGGTGGTGGTTCCACACGGATTTTATATAGTGGGTTGGTAGAGTCTGAATGCGACGATGGCCTGGGCGAAGGAAGAGTACAGCTGTCGACTGAGTTAATTATAAAAATTGACCCACCGGGAGTTTTAACAAACGAAGGTAAGAATTGTTTTCTCACGGTTGTAGCAATAGCGAAAGAGGCAGTATGGAAGACGAGGATAAAAAGAATTTAGACAGGCAACTTTATCTCTGGCCACAATTTACGTTCATTTTTTACTTTTCATTTGAAAAGGAAAGTGTGGCTGGAGAGGAGATGTCTGTCGGAGTGTACGTTCCAAAAGAGATGGAAGCATGTTGCACGAGTGTTGTGCGTGCAAGGAACCGTGTGAATAGTCAGGAAAAAAAAGGAAAAAAAAAGGTGCCAGCGATAGGTTGGGGCTTGTGGGGTCGGAGCGTGGCCTGATCATCGCTCCATTTGTGTTGTCTAATGTACTGTTAATATCATTCTATTTTTTATATTTTATATAATTTTTGAAGTCATATTTTATGTAAACCATTCGCATTACTGATCCCAATCAGTTGTTTTGTATCATTCTATGTTTAGCCCCCTGTGGGCAATAAAGAAATTGGTATTTCGTCTGCCGTTACGTTCTGAGTTCAAATTTCGCCGAGGTCGACTTTGCCTTTCATCCTTTCGGGGTCGATGAATTAAGTACCAGTTACGCACTGGGGTCAATATAATCGACTTAATCCGTTTGTCTGTCCTTGTTTGTCCCCTCTCTGTGTAGTCCCTTGTGGGCAGTAAAAAAATAGGTATTTCGTCTGTCTCTTTTGTTTCTTACGCGTCGCACATGTGTTTGTGGTGAAAACTGCTGTTTCTTAGTGTTATTATTGATAATAACTGCTGTTTCTTATAACTGCTGTTTTTGTTAAATTGTTGAATTTCGTAAATGTAGGAGTTTTCATTTGAAAACACTAAGTGTTTGTAGAAAGCACGCGTTGTTCATTACCCCGTTGGGGGAAGAATGTCGTCTAGCGAGAGGCCTACCGTTGGAACAGAAATGTTTGTTTCTGCTGTTGAAGCGAAGAATTGTATGTTGTCTGGCAAGGAGCCAACTACGAGCAAAGAAATAATTGATTCCCACGAAAACAGAATTTTTGATTCCCCCGTTACAAAAAAGAATAACAAAATGTAGGAGTTATTGGAGATGTGTCTGAAAGCTCGTCAGAACTTTCACTAGAAGAATTCCCGAGTTTGCCAAAAAGCAAAAGTATTGTGTCCAAAAGAATAATTGATGCACCTAGTATCCAAACTAAACAGCCAAAAAAAAACAAAAAAAAAACGAATTTTGCGTTGGCAGCTGGAGGTGGAACCCGGCTGCTTTCGACGAATAAGTGTGACTTCATGAAATACAGTGAAATGATGCAAATAAACGGTAACGTGGTTAAAATACAACCACAGGAGAAATTACTGCTAGAAGAAAAACAGAAAACAATAATATTTAAAACTTACTGTTTGCAAAAAAGAAAAATTGAGAGAATTACAGAAGAGAAGTGCTTGAAGCCAATCTGGAGTGACGTAGTTTATCTGACAAGAGGCAGGAAATTTGGTACGGTGGAAGTAAGGTTTACCAACAAAGAAATTGCACAAGAACTCTCAGTAGAAACACTGAAAACGGACGACGTGGCACTCATCCCTGCCTATATGGGAATGAGAACGTCCAGAATTAAAATCACAAGGGTCCCACCGGAAGTGGATCCTATGTGGTTGGTGGCGGCAGTCCTAATCAAGCAGGAAGAGAAAATTACTCTCCTCCAGGCTGCCGCTAGCGAAAACGCTAACTGGACTGGTAAAACAGTTAGTCTGCTCATCCAGGCTGACCCTAAAATAATTGAAGTAATTCCCGAGACAGTTGAGATAGGGGAGGAGACCCTCGTGGTGTTTGTTGAAGGCTGAAAACCCCAATGTTTTTTATGCGGCCAATTAGGCCACATTCGAAGGAACTGCAAGGAAGATGAGGAAGTGGGAGAAGAGAAGAAAGAAGAAAAAGAGGAAGAAGAAAAAGAAGAAAAATATGAGAAGAAAGCAACAAACAAAAGAAAAATACAATCGGCAACTCAACTGAGAGCAGTGACTACTACAGAACAACGACCAAAAAAGACTGCCAGAAGAGAAAACCAGGAAAAATGCATAATAGCCGTATACACTAAAGATACTGAGCTAATGAGAGACATGTGGAGGTGACGGAGGTGATGGAGGCTTTGGCCGACTGTAAAGCGGGTAGGTCGCCGGGACTTGATGGCCTTCCGTATGAGCTGTATAAATGTAAGCCAGACTTGTTCGAGCATCTACTGGCTGACGCTTACGCGAACTGGCAACAGAAAGGGTTTATCTGTGCGCCGGAGAGTAGTGACGTTGGTCAGAAAGGACCCAGACAAGGGGGACGTTGTAAAAAATTTCAGGCCCATCACTCTGTTAAACTCAGAAGTGAAGATTTTGGCGAAGGTCTTAGCGAAATGGTTGGCGCGTGTCGCGAATGGTATAGTCGGGGAGGCACAGACATGTGCCATCCCAGGCAGAACCATTCAGGATACCCTCCATCGTTTTCGCTATACCATATGGAGGGTTGGTGATAAATCTGGCAAAGGTGGGGCATTGGTACATTTGGACCAGTCTAAAGCTTTTGACAGGGTTGACCATCGATACCTGGTGACTGTACTTGCTCGGTTCATCAAAAATGTCCGCTCTCACCGTTTTAGTATGTGGTGGTTCTCGAGCCCCTACTGCGAAGGTTGAGTGGCATTCCGAGAGAACCAGGTCTAGGAGTTTGTTACGGTTTACGCGGATGATGTCACTATCAGCGTAACCTCAGTAGCACGCCTACGTGAAGTGGGTAAGACTATTGAAGCTTATGAGGAGTTGGCAGGAACAAAGATTAACCAGGAAAAGTCGGTCGGCTTGCAACTCGGCACCTGGGTTGGCAAGTCGATGCCTTCAGACAGCGTTGTTGGGCGCCGGACGGAGGGACCGGTTAAGTTGCTGGGAGTTTGATTTGGACCAGGCCTCCAGATAGAGAAGAACTGGACGGAGGTATTGAGCAAGGTGGCTGCAGTAGTCAAACCTGGTCTTGGAGGTGGCTATCCCTGAAAGGGAGGGCGGAGGTGGCCAATGTGTTTATCGCATCGGTCACCTACCGCCTGACCGTCGTGCCCTGTCCGGATTCGTGGTTGATCAGGTTGGAGAGACAGCTCTTTCGCTTTTTGTGGAAGTGCAGGTCGTCACTTGTGAAACGCTCTGCCTGCTGTCAAAAGCCTTTAAAGGGAGGTTTAGGGATGCCTTGGTTAATAATGCGTTGAGGTTGGATAGTGAACGGGTGTGGTATCCGCTGGCCAGACAAATGTTCCCTGAGTTCAAAAGTTTTTGCGAACAGGAAGCCTGGTGCTCTCGTAGACCGAGGTCGAGTGAATGGCATAAAGAGTGTCGTAAGGCCCTCTTGCTTTTCCGGCGCTCGGGTAATGCCAGCGGTGGGGTTTCCACATGGATCTTACATAATGGGTTGGTAGAGTCTGAATGCGACGATGGCCTAGGGGCGACTCTAGGTCTCGGGTTTATTCAACTGGACAGCCTGTTTCACCGTACATTCGGGTTGGAAACGTTGGACAACTTCCAAAAGTCCTTAATCTGACAATGCTACAGAGGTGCCTTGCCCGTTTGGGATAAGCTTGCAAGACACGGTAGGCGTCAGTCGCCGACCTGTTCAAGATGCGGGGGAGACAGGGAAACCGTCCCTCACGCTATTGTTCAGTGTCCAGTGATATCTGAAATGTGGGCTTATGCTGAACACCTGTTGTCCGGCGAAGGAAGAGTACAGCTGTCGACTGAGTCAATTATAAAAATTGACCCACCGGGAGTTTTAACAAACGAAGGTAAGAATTCTTTTCTCACGGTTGTAGCAATAGCGAAAGAGGCATTATGGAAGATTAGGATAAAAGGAATTAAGACAGGCAGTTTTGTCTCTGGCCACAATTTACGTTCATTTTTTACTTTTCATGGCTGGAGAGGAGATATCTTTCGGAGTGTACGTTCCAAAAGAGATGGAAGCATGTTTCACGAGTGTTGTGCGTGCAAGGAACCATGTGAATAGACGGAAAAAGAAGAAAAAAAAGTACTAGCGATAGATCGGGGCTTGTGGGTTCGGCGCATGGCCTGATCATCGCTTCATTTCTATTGTCCCTGTATTGTTAATTTCATTCGATTTTTTATATATTTTATTTAATTTTTAAAAGTCATAATTTATGTAAAATCTTACCGATTTGCTGACCCCATCAGTTGTTCTGTCCATTTCTAGATTTAGCCCCTTGTGGGCAATAAAGAAATTGGTATTTCGTCTGTTTTTACATTCTGAGTTCAAATTCCGCCGAGGTCGACTTTGCCTTTCATACTCACGTGGTCGATAAATGAAGTACTTGTTACGTACTGGGGTCAATCTAATCGACTGGCCATCTCCCAGAAAATTTGGGGCCTTGTGCCTAGAGTAGAAAAGAATTATTCAAATATCAGTTGATATATATATATATATATATATATATATATATAAAAAGTCGTCAGAATTTTGGAATAACTTCTTTCATTTATTTTATACATTTTTTAGCGCTTTCGTTCGTCTTTCGAACTTGTCAAATATAATTCTGTGAAAATACAGAGATCTAGCTTATTTATATAAAAACAGGTGTTTTGGGGGGTTTTGTTAATAACAGAACATTGTTTTGTTTTTTTGTTTTTTTGGGGTGAGGCTTTGGAGACAATGGAAGATGTATAAGCAGATACATAGATAGATAGATAGGCAGATAGAGAGATAGATAGATAGATAGATAGATAGATAGATAGATAGATAGATAGACTGATAGTCAGACAGATAGAGAGATGGATGTGGTAAAAGAGAGAGAGAAGGGCCATTGTATTGAAATGGTCTTTTTAAGGAGTGTCAAAAAAAAAGTTAAAAGCTTGTTTGCTACTTACTGTATTGTTTTGGGAGTGTTTCTAGGGATGGTAGAAGAAGGAAGAAAAGAAGAAAGGAAGAAGAAAGAAAAAATAGAGAATAATGAATAGAAAATATAAAGAAAACAAAAAATGTCTTCCTGTTTTTTCTTTTGCTTTTAGTTCTTTCATTTTATATTCTTTGTCCTTTGGTTTTATATACTTTGGGTCCTATTTAGAATATATTCCTGTCATACATTCATTTATTTATTTATTTTTTGTAAGGTGTAGTTCTGCATGAGAGTATATTAGTATAATCGTTGTAAATTTGAAAAATCGAATTAGTAAAATCAATTAGTAAAAATAACTCTATACATCATATCACAGATATGTACATATATATATGCATACAAAACGTATTCCTTGTTTTTCTTTTTCCTCTTTCAAACATTTGACTTTGGGGAAAATTTTTTTATGAAGAGTAGTTCCATTGCCTTTCGGTATTGTGGATCGTCCCGTGTACATTTATAAAAGGGAAAGATTTTGAACTTTCCGTCTCCGCATATTTCCAGATGTTTACTTAATGGAATCATTCTTAGTTCTTCTTGTCGGATATGTTGCCTGTGAATTCTTGCACGTTGACAAAGTGAGTTATTCGTTTCGCCAATGTAATTTTCTTTACAGTTTGGACAGGTGATGCAGTATGTGAGAACGGATCTATTTTAAAAATAAATGCAGATATGAACTGCAAAACACAAAATCTCACATACTGCATCACCTGTCCAAACTGTAAAGAAAATTACATTGGCGAAACGAATAACTCACTTTGTCAACGTGCAAGAATTCACAGGCAACATATCCGACAAGAAGAACTAAGAATGATTCCATTAAGTAAACATCTGGAAATATGCGGAGACGGAAAGTTCAAAATCTTTCCCTTTTATAAATGTACACGGGACGATCCACAATACCGAAAGGCAATGGAACTACTCCTCATAAAAAAATTTTCCCCAAAGTCAAATGTTTGAAAGAGGAAAAAGAAAAACAAGGAATACGTTTTGTATGCATATATATATGTACATATCTGTGATATGATGTATAGAGTTATTTTTACTAATTGATTTTACTAATTCGATTTTTCAAATTTACAACGATTATACTAATATACTCTCATGCAGAACTACACCTTACAAAAAATAAATAAATAAATGAATGTATGACAGGAATATATTCTAAATAGGACCCAAAGTATATAAAACCAAAGGACAAAGAATATAAAATGAAAGAACTAAAAGCAAAAGAAAAAACAGGAAGACATTTTTTGTTTTCTTTATATTTTCTATTCATTATTCTCTATTTTTTCTTTCTTCTTCCTTTCTTCTTTTCTTCCTTCTTCTACCATCTCTAGAAACACTCTCAAAACAATACAGTAAGTAGTAAACAAGCTTTTAACTTTTTTTTTGACACTCCTTAAAAAGACCATTTCAATACAATGGCCTTTCTCTCTCTCTTTTACCACATCCATCTCTCTATCTATCTATCTATCTATCTATCTATCTATCTATCTATCTATCTATCTATCTATCTATCTGCCTATCTATGTATCTGCTTACACATCTTCCATTGTCTCCAAAGCCTCACCCCCCCCAAAAAAAAACAATGTTCTGTTATTAACAAAACCCCCCAAAACACCTGTTTTTATATAAATAAGCTAGATCTCTGTATTTTCACAGAATTATATTTGACAAGTTCGAAAGACGAACGAAAGCGCTAAAAAATGTATAAAATAAATGAAAGAAGTTATTCCAAAATTCTGACGACTTTTTTTTCAATATTTACTTCTGTACATCACACCTAACGCTCTCTCTCTCTCTCTACACACACACACACACACACACACACACACACACACACACACACACACATAGATATATGCTTCACACACATAATTAAATTAATGAATACTATGTTTCAATGAAAAAATGCAAAAACAATTGCACATAAACACGGACACACACATATATGTATGTATATATATGCATGTATGTGAATATACAAACATGATTGGGCTGTGTTTGTGCATGTGTGTCTAAGTGCAGCCTACGTAGTTTAGTAAAATTTCATCAAATAAATATTTGATTACAGGAGCGAGATAACCAGGTAAGGAAATTTATTCGCTGGACAAATAACAATTGACAGAAAAAGTACAAAAGTTTGATATATTTTATCAATGAATCTCATTCATCAATTTAAAACGTTCTTCCAGAAAATCATTTTAGTCATATTCTTCTATTATCATATTTACTGTTTAACACTAGGTTTATTCCTAGCTTTATTCCTAGCTTTACATTCCATTTTTAAAATTCATTACAAAGTTTGACATGTTAGAATAGACACACCCACATAGATGTAGGCACACACACACACGCAGGCATACAGATGCTAGCACACACTTACACACACACACACACACACCACACTCACTCACTCACACACACACCCAAAGACAGTCATATATGAGATAAAGACAGTAAACAAAGAATATAAAAACGTATCTTTACATACTGTCTCTACACAGATGGTAAGGTATAATAATAACAACAACAACAACAACAATAATAATGATAATAATAATAATTCATTCTTTTATCAGCCACAAAAGCTCACATAAAATAACATTAGATGACACGCAATAGCATAAAAGATAAAAACGGACGATACAATGGGTTTTCCGCGTGTAAACAATCTAAATAACAATTAAAAATTAAAACTCCCAATTTTGGGGAAGCGCTTTAAGGCCCACGTGGAAAACCCCAGAAAAGTCGTGGGTGCCTGATCAGCAGGGCAAGGGCCCTTCTCCTTTAATTCCTTTTTTTTTATAGGTGCACGCTCAGAATTGGTCCTTTCACACTGGCCATTCTTCCAACATTTATTCACCCTTCAATAAACTTGCTAGAAGGCAACACTTCTGTTTCCACCCTAAACTTCCTTTTCAAGTGAAACTTGAAAAAGTTGGTCATGGCTTGGCCAAATAATGATAATAATAATAATAATAATGACAACGTTTCCCTAAAAGAAATGGAAAAACTTTCAAAATACAAAGACCTGGAAATTGAGGTAACTCGAATGTGGAATCTAAAAACAGAAACAATTCCTATCATAGTAGGTGCCTTAGGTATAATAAAAAAATATTCAGACAAATACATAACAAAAACACCAGGACTTACAAATATATATAACATACAGAAAATTGCACTACTGGGCACTGCACACATCCTACGCAAAACACTTTCAATACAGTAACCATAAGAGCACCACAGCAAACCACAGCACATACCCAAGGCACACAGAGCTGCGCTCGGTAGTGAAGTGAAAGCACGTTATAAAAATAAAACTACTGAACAATAATAATAATAATAATAATAATAATAATAATAATAATAATAATAATAATAATAATAATAATAATAATAAACAATAGCAACATCAACAACTACAACAGCAACAACAACCACAACAACTACAATCTTCCTCTTTCTGCTCATTAAGACTGTATAAGGCTGGATTACCACAATATACAGTGGCATCTGCTCGGTCGTCAAACTAAATGGTTACCTCTCGGAACCTTTCAGTATTGATCGTTCGGTTCGCCAAGGATGTCCCCTCTACTACGTTTTATATGTTTTAGCATTAGAGCCTTTGCTGCGAAGGTTGGAGAATTTGAGAGGTATCCCGCTGAAATGCAGTCACATGAAAGCTTTACCAGTATACGCGGACGACATCACTGCCATGATGTATTCTTCGGATATAGAAACTATTGACACTATACTGAAAGAATATCACGTATGTACAGGAGCGCACATAAACCAGGACAAATCAGTGGGTTTGCAACTAGGCTCTTGGAGAGGCAAATCCATGCTAACTAGTGGCAATTTCTGTCGCTGGACGGAGGGCCTTGTGAAAATGCTCAGACTCTGGTCCGAACCAGATCTCTAGCTAGATTGTAACTGTGAAGAGGTCATGGTCAGTGTGGCCAAGCCCTCCCAGAAATGGGAAGAAAGGAAGCTGTCTCTGAAAGATTGGGCGGAAGTTGCGAATGCATACACCGCCTCGGTAGTGTACTACAGCCTAACCGTCGTATTTTGTCCTTAAAAAGCACTGACTAGATTGGAGATTTTCAATTTCGATTCTTATGGAAGGGTCAAGTTCCGTTGGTCAGAAAATTCATTTGCTGTCAACATCCACTCTGTGGTAGTCATGGGATGCCTTCCCTGATAATGCAGCGCCTCGCGTTGAGGCCAATGTGCCCTCAGAAATATCTGAATTACTGCTATGGTGTGAACGACGGCAACGAAAAAAGGGTGAACTGGTTACTGAACTTCGTGCGACACGTCTTCCCGCAGCTCATTTCATTGACGGAACTGCAGTCATGGATCAAACGCAGACCAAGATTGAGCGCTTGGCATCTAGAATATTGCCAGGCGTCCACTTCACTGTAGCAGCTAGAAAAAACTGTTTGGAGAACAACCGAAGATTTCTATAAGGGTCTAGTTGAAGGGATGAGCGATAATGTCCTTGGATTGAATCTGGACATTGACAAGAACACTCTGATGGTCTTTTCTGGAGGACTTTCGGATCGAAGAACACAGAAATTTCCAAAGGTCTTTGGCATGGCAATGCTATGGGGTGGGTGGGGGGATGCACAGCCTGTTCGAGACAAGCTCGTCAGCCGAACCTTCCCAAGACGCATTTCGGGGGACGAAACCGTCCTGCATGCAATCTCTCATGCTTGTGGGTTTGTGTTGAGCAGTTGCCAAACATATAATGAAGATGATCAACGCACCACCTTCCTTTAGTAGAAATGGAAGGCAGATCTTTCTTTATTCTGTGGCTGTGGCAAAAGAAACAACTGCGTGGAGGACCAGTTTGAATGGTTTGAAGACAAGCACTTTCCTATCTGGTCAAGCTCTCATCAATTTCTTCGAATATCATTTGAAGAAGAAGGTGAGGATAGAGAGGGAGGTGCTGTCTTCTAGTGTGTTTATCAAAAGGTAGACGAGAGTGGCAAGACTGGTGAGACTGAATGGATCTACTCTGAGTATGCTTTTTTAAGTAGGAGGAAAGAAACTGGAAAAGGGCATTTCCTATGCATTTGGCATGGCAAAATAATCCGGATCTTTTGCATAGGGTTTACCTCGAATTACTCTAAGTGGACTGTCCCGCTCTTGGGGATTGTATTTATTTATTATTTATTTCTAACTTCTATTTATATATCCTTTGTTATATCCTTTAATATTGTAGTGTCTCCCTTTGATGGATGTAAACACCACTTATTTTTGCATGTTGTATCTCGTGTGTTGTACCTGTGGTCACTGGTGTTTTGTGGGGGATAATGTTAAATGGTGCTCTTAAACACTGTGGCCAAATACCAGGAAACTCAAAAGTATCATAACTGCAAAAATTTGTTCTCGTGCGCACTGCCCACATTATGAGAAGATATTTGATTCTCTTAAAACTGATGCGGTTTGTCCAAGACCACATTGACACATTCAGGTAATCTAGTCAGTACCTGTCAGACAATTGAAAACGTCTGAGCAGGTTTGTGAGGCTTTTGCAGCCCCCTCTCCTATCATACTCCCACGCAATCGGAACGTCCATC
>NC_142937.1:53144101-53151601 GCF_046866305.1 Octopus bimaculoides | reverse complement strand
TCACCCGAACAATCGAGTCAATGTTGTGGTACAAAGCGATAAACCACCTGACTATACCATTCGCGACACGCGCCAACCATTTCGCTAAGACCTTGGCCAAAACCTTCACTTCTGCGTTTAACAGAGTGATGGGACTGAAATTCTATATAACATCCCCCTTGTCCGTGTCCTTTATGACCAACGTCACTACTCCACAGCGCATCTGGGGATAAACCCATTCTGTTGCCAGTTCGCGCAAACGTCAGCCAGTAGATGCCCGAACAAGTCTGGCATTCATTTATACAGCTCATACAGAAGACCATCAAGTCCCGGCGACCTACCCGCTTTACAGTCGGCCAAAGCCTCCTTCACCTCCCCAGACGTGATTGGCCCTTCGCAAGACTCCGCATCCGACCTCGAGAGACACGGCAGACGGGCAAGAAAGTCCTTGAGGGCTCTCCCACCATCAGGACCGCCGTCACCCCCGAACAGCTCGGCGAAGTACTTCCGAAAGGTCTCACACATTTTCTCGGGTTCGTTTATCAAGACGCCATTATGATTCGTCAAAGACCGTATAGTGGAACTATTTCCTTGCCGAGCTTCCACCACTCGGGCCCATCCAGCGGCCTTGATTCCTTCACTTCCCATCGCACGTAACTTAGCTCTGGCAATACTTCCCATGTGTTGGGCTTCAAGATGCTGGTTTAACTCCAGTCTTTTCACCTTCACTTGGTCCGCATTGCCAGTCCTCCAGGCTTCTTCTAGTTCCTTAACTATACCATCTCCTATTCTACGTCCCTTCTGAGCTAAACTTATGCTAAACCTAATAGACTCATATTTGATGGCTTTTTTTAGGGCGTACCACCATTTGTTATTAATGATGGTACCTGTCAATGCCCTTTGTGTTAACATCTTGATCCGCTTTCTGTATTCCTTAGTCGCCAAAAGGGACGTATTGAGTTTCCAGTAGCCAGATCCCTGACTATGTAACTTATCTATTGTCAGTTTACAGGTAACCACCTTGTGGTCACTGTAGCTGACTCGAAAAAACTGTGGACGTTTAGCTATAGACTTATCTGTTTTTCTAATTAAAATTCTATCTAGATATGTTCTGGAAGACCCGTCACTATATGACCACGTCCACTGTGGAGTGTTCAGGTGTTCCAACCTATATGGATCTGCTAGCTGAAATTGACTTAGCAGATCCCGTAAGCCTGTGTTACATTTTCTGTTCATGTTCGAGCCAACACAATCTGTGTGTGCCTCACATATTGTGTTAAAGTCTCCTAACAATACTAGCGAATGCGACGTGGCCAGGAACTTTCCCAGGTCACGAAAATATTCACTTTGCGGGCCCATAATATTGGGTGCATAAATAGCAACTAGCCTGATTATCTTGCCACAACTGAATGTCAGGTCGTGAACGACCAACCTGCCTTCTGGATCAGAAGAAACCAATTTTTTCTCGGTTACCCGGTTTCTTTTTAGTAGGACCAACACCCCACCCCCACCTCCCGCCCGACTCGGAGAAACGTATTTCTCATAGCCGTTCAGGAGGGGGACAGATCTCTTGGCCCCTTTACTCGGGTTTCCGTTGCAACAATCACATCCAATTTTCTTGACCTGATGTCATTTAGGAAGCGTCCTTGCTTCCCAGCTAGACATCAGGCCACGAACATTTATACAACCAATGTGAACAGACATGACTTACCTGTTAATCAGGGCGTGTTCGGTGGAGAGGGACTCTCCACCTTTTCTTGATACAGGGTCGGAGGTGGCAGGTCTTGGGAAATAGGTTTGTTAAAATCCTGTCTCATTATAGAATTATCAGGTGAAGGTGGGGTCTCCACCTTTTCCTTTTCTTGCGGGATCGGTGCTGGTAGTCCATTAAATATGGACTTATTAAAGTCCAGTCTCATAGATGATACTGACTTACGGTGTTTGTTTTGTAAAATTCTATGAGTCTTATTTGAGACTTCATGCACGTCATAATTGTTGTATTTGTCCGAAAGGTTATCTATTTTTTTTGCAGTCTTAATTAATTGAATGTCTCTCATTAGCTCAGTATCTTTACTGTAAACAGCTATTATGCCTTTGTCCTCTTTTTCTCTTCTTGCAGTCTTTTTGGTAGTTGTTCTGTAGTAGTTGCCGCTCTCGGTTGAGTTGCTGATTGTATTTTTCTTTTGTTTGTTGTTTCTTCTCGTCTTTTTCTTCTTCCTCTTTTTCTTCTTTCTCCTCTTCCCCCTCTACCTCATTTTCCTTGCAATTCCTTCGAATGTGGACTAATTGGCCGCACAAAAAGCACCGGGGTTTTCGGCCCTCAACAAACACCACGAGGTTCTCCTCCCCTCTCTGAATTGTCTCGGGAATTGCTTCAATTATTTTTGGGTCAGCCTGGATGAGGAGACTAACTGTTTGGCCAGTCCAGTTAGCGTTTTCGGTAACGGCAGCCTGGAGGAGGGTAATTTTCTCTTCCTCTTTGATTAGGACTGCCTCCACCACCCACATAGGATCCACTTCCGGTGGGACCCTTGTTATTTTAATTCTGGACGTTCTCATCCCCATATAGGTGGGGATGAGCGCCACGTCGTCCGTTTTCAGGGTTTCTACGGAATGCTTTTGTGCCATTTCCTTGTTGGCAAACCTTACTTCCACTGTACCAAACTTCTTGCCTCTTGTCAAATAAACTACGTCGCTCCATATTTGCTTCAAGCACTTTTCTATCTTCTCTTCTGTAAATCTTTCGATTTTTCTTTTTTCTAAACAGTAAGTTTTAAATATTATTGTCTTCTGTTTTTCTTCTTGTATTAATTGCTCCGGTGGTTGTATTTTAACAACGTTATCGTTTATTTCCATTATTTCTCTATATTTCTTGTAGTCACACTTGTTCGTCGAAAGCAGCCGGGTTCCACCCCCAGCTGCCAACGCAAAACTTTTTTTCCCTTTTTTTTGGTTTCTCAGTCTGGATGCTAGGTACATCGATTATTCTTTTGGACACAATACTTTTTGACAAACTCGGGAAATCTTGTGAAAGTTCTGACGAGCTTTCAGACACATCTCCAAATATTTCATACATTTTGTTATACTCTTTTGCAACGAGTGAATAAAAAATTCCGTTTTCGGGGGAATCCATTGGATTTTTGCTCGTAGTTGGCTCCTCGCCAGACAACAAAAAAATTCTTCTCTTCACCAGACATCTCTGTTCCAACGTTAGGCCTCTCGCTAGACGATATTCTTCCCCCCAACGGGGAATGAACAAACGTGTGCTTTCTACAAGCAGTTAGTGTTTTCAAATGAAAACTCCAACAGTTAGAAATTTAACAGAAACAACAGTTAATAAAAGAGTAGTTATTATAAATAATAACACTAATAAACAGCAATTTTCACCACGAACACATGTGCAATGCGTAACAAACAAAACTCACGGGGACGAAATACCGCTAAGCATTTCGCCCGGCGTGCTAACGATTCTGCCAGCTTGCCGCCTTTACTCTAACAATTTCTATAGTCGATGTTATTTTCTCGAGTTAATGTCTCAAACAAAGCGTCTAAGATAAAATATATTGAAACAAACAATAACTTTTGCTAATCTTGAAGAATATAAATTCAATTATCTTTCAATAACAGGTGACTAATTTATTGCTGAATGTGTATAGAAAAAAAAATGAAACAAGATAATTGTACCTGCTTTCTAAACTGGGTGAATGTATTTAAATTGTGAATTTTAAATCTTGAGAATTTTCTCAAAGACAACTGAAGCAATAAGAACAATGACTTGTTAGAAATTTCTGTGGGATGAATGAAGTTGCCCGCAGTAGAATGAAAAGCGTAGCTGAATATCAGGTTTTGACTTCAGAATGTGAATAAAAACTCCAAGTTCCTTTGTCCAGCGCTACACTTGTTCTGCTACATACTTCCCCTAAAGCAACATTCATATTGAACGTAAACTGTAATACTGAAAAAAGAGAACATAAAAGGAAACGAACGTTAATTCACCGCAAGACAAATCCGCTCCTTTCATATCAGTTATATAGTGGAATGACATAATTGAAAACTAATTGCTTTTACAACTTTTATTTTCATCTTTCTATAGACTAAGATCAGATCCCAAGAACACATTATCTTTAATGTCAACATAGTTCATCAGTACCAGATATAGAATGAAAGTGTTTTAATCGAAAATCTCTTATAAGTGTGTGTACTCGTGCCAATACACACCCTCAGAATACCTGAACAATATTCAAATTTATTAATTCCTGTGTTAAGCATTTGCTTTTTTTCTTGCTTCCAGAAAAAAATACAGAAATACCTAAGCAGTGAGCAGTTGTCGGCGCTGATGGTGAAACATGTTTTTTCATAACCCATTTCTCTGATGGTACTGCATGGATCAAACAAAGATCAAGCTTGACCTGGCATCTACAATGTTTTCATACACCCAGGGTTTTTTTTATCATTCATCTAATATAACTGGTATTATATGAACTATTGCATTCAATAATAGTTAGTTATAAGCGAGTCCGACAGCATTCTCAGGGAGAATCTGTCTCTGATGAAGAACAACTGATGAACAACTTCTAGAATCTGTATATGTGTCTCTGTGTGTGTTCGGACACTACACGCACGCACGCACGCACACACACACGCAGGCAGGAACACAAAGTGTTATCAAGACATAACATAGACTTCTAGTATGTTCACAATAATCTCGTAGATATGAACGCAAGGAATAACATCGAGAAATTAAAAGACCTAGAAAACAACTCAGCTCAAAATTCAACATCCTGAACTAGGAATTAACAGATACGTCAAGTCTGGTTTCCCCAAATACACTAGTAAATGCTAATACTTAGATATAGCGATGTCTAAATAGATAAAACATATCAGTGGTAAAATCCGTAGATAAAAGAACATTTAGATTCTGCTCCACAGGAAGATCTAAATATATTTCTAAGTCATGTTCTCGATCTTGTGAACTTGCATTAGTTTGCAGCAATATGTTGCATGTTCCTTAGTCTGTTGTTTTTCAATGATTGTAATGTGTGTTTTATATTGTGAAGCCTAACTTTTGTGCTATGTCTGTTGAATAGGTTGTGATATTTATGTTCTGTTAGGAAGTGTTTGTTGGTTAGTCCTAGGATATATGTGTTGCCACATTTGTTACTGCGTTCAAGTTAAAGAGGACACTAAATAAATGCTTTTACTTGTGGATTTTTGTCTATTTTGAATATTTTTAACGAAAGTAAGCATTAAACAACAAAAACAACTAATGTAGAGTGCACAAAAGTACTAACCAATGAACAAATACAAAATTAAACCAATAAACAGACGGAAATAATAGTTCACACCCACACCAACGAACATAAACATCCAAGAATTCACATTAGAAGAACACAGTGGGATGAAGCTTACGAAACGTAATAGCATTTAGTTTAAATAAAATGTATACTCTACATTATGAACTGAGTACTTCTTCCTGATTTGCTCGTTATAAATCAACGTTGAACACATAAACATGTGTGTATTGTACCGTTTATATATTTGTATGTAAACGTGCATATTACTATTTATTTATTAACCATGTTATTTCTCCAGACGTTGCCTTTGTTCTAGTTATTGTCACGTTGCTTCGCAACTGTGCACCATTCTAGGAACACGCTCTAAATTTACTGTTAAAACGATTTTTATCTCAGTTGCGTAAATCAACTTTTGTCTAAATTTAATCATTTCCGCCTAACTACATTTGGAAGTAATTTTAACATTGCTGCTATTTGACAATTTAACTAAGCTATTTTCCCCACTCATGAAGGTTATTTATATAGAATTCCTCAAAAAATGTCATTTACATTCTCTGCCTTCAATTTCATTGGTTAATTAGTTTCTTGTTATGCTTCAGATCCTATTTATAAAATTTCGCTTAAAAATAAAAGTTGTTTAGGAAGGTTCTTTTTTCTGGAATTCAGTTGCTCTGAAGTTGCTTTTCTCTGTAGTTTATAATATTTTATCTTTTTCTTGTTTCTGTCATTCAACTATGGCCATGCTAAAGCATATAAATCAATATGTGGGGAGTGGTCCCACGGCTATAGCAGAAAACATTCCACCCCCCACCTCCACAAGGTGTATTTTCAGAAATATTTTCAGTTTCAGAATAAAAAGTCGGCAAAACTCATTTCTCTGAATGGCGTATCACATTATTTCTGCGACAATTCTTTAATCATTTGCCATCTCGATCTGTCTTTATTGCTTGTCTATGAGAAATAAAATGAAAATTTATGTTTGTTGCTGATGCTGATGCTTCTGATGATGATGAATATGATGAAGATGATGTTGAAGATGATGATGATGATGATGATGATACAGTTTAGCCCCAGGTCAATCTCGGTGTTCAAAGGTCATTCTATCCAAGACCACAAGGTCTTCTGGAATACTTACACCAGGCATTAGCCATTATTCTTTTATCGAATATCGAATATTTCCAATATTCATTGTCTCATTCTCTTAATGGCTTCACTGACAAGACTGCAGCCATACTGAAACAACGGCTCCATGGAATTTTAGTCGATCGTATCGACCACCATTCTTTATTTCAATCAGGTAATACGATAATTTTATCGGTATTTATAAGTTAAGTTAATCTGCCTTTTGGTGTAAAAGCGCTATTCCATGCCAAATTTTAAACCGGTTTACACAGCAGACACATACACACGCATACATACACGCACATATACGCACACACACATACACACTCATACACACACATACACATACATGTACAGGGGTTGGACAAAATAATGGAAACACCTTAAAATTTCAAATAAATTTATTTAATATGGAGTAGGACCGCCTTTGGTAGTAATTACAGCTTGAATTCTACGAGGTATGGACTCGTACAAAGTTTGAATTGTTTCCAAAGGAATTTTTGTCCATTCTTCAGCTAAAATAGTCTCCAGTTCTTGTAGCGATGATGGAAGAGGATATTGACTCCTTGTTTTTCCAGAATGCGCCATAAGTGTTCAATAATATTGAGATCTGGGGATTCACTAGAATATTCCTCGTGCCATTCAGTAACAACTTTAGCTGTGTGAATTGGTTCATTATCATCCTGAAAGATTGCGTTTCCCCCCGGATACATTTCCACAAACATAGGATGAATTTGATCAGATAAAGTGCTTAAATAGTCTTGACTATTAAGTCTGCCATGAAGGGAAACCATTGGGCCAGCAGATTTCCAAGATATAGCCCCCTCTCAGATCACCACAGATCCTCCTCTATGTTTAACAGCTGGAAGAAGACAGTCAGGGTCAAATGCTTCTTTTGGCTGTCTCCACATGTATACTTGGCCGGTGGTCGGAAATAAGGTAAAGGATGATTCATCCGAGAAAATAACATTTTCCCACTGCTCTAGGGACCAATTCTGTAGGTTTTTACTCAACTCTAAACGCTTTGCAACGTTTGTCTTTGAAAGTAGTAGTTTTCTGATTGCAGCCCTCCCGTGAAATCTGGCTTTGTGCAGCTCCCCGTGAA